>NC_133116.1:26072224-26272224 GCF_022965805.1 Primulina eburnea
ATATATTTGTTACCTGATCACATGCTTTATATTGTTTTATATGATTGCATGTTTCATTGATTTATACTGGGATTATATTCTCACCGGTATATCCGGCTGTTGTCTTGTCTGTATGTGTACTTGACAATAGGTGGGACAGGATCAGGGTCCAAGAGATGAGGAGAGATCGTGATTAGAGTGGAGGCTCCGGACTTGGATTAGAGATAGGGTTGAACACTTGACATTAGTTGTTAAACCTTAGTTTATTTTGAATGCATGCAATACAGGACTCGTATTGTATTTTATACGGATATGTATATGAGTCTGATTTCACTACGTTCCGCATTTTAAAAAAAAAAATTTAGACCCTGTTTTTAATTGATTAATTAGTCTCAATTATGATTAAGAACTTGATTAGCGTCCGGGTCCCCACAACAGGTGGTATCAGAGCGATAGATCCTTGAGATTGAGATAGGAGCTAGTGAGCGGGGTAGAATGAGATTTTCTTTCCTTGCTTTTGATTGCTAGCATGATTTACTGCTTTATAATGCATGTTTACCTGTTTATCTGATTTGATTTGAAAACATGTATTATTGAGAACGAATCAGAGCCGATTCTGGATCAGCAGTAAGATGATCAGAGGAGGACTGAAATAGAACTTTGGGTTGGGATTGCTAATCCTTTTGATTTCAGATATGCCTCCGAGAAGAATGCCAGAACAAGGGAGTACATCGAATCCTCCCATGGATGTGACACCTACAGCAATGGAGAAATTGCTGAAAAGGTTTCAGTCATTTCATCCACCGACTTTGAAAGGTACGGAGAACTCCGTGGAATGTGAAAGTTGGTTGGACGATATTGAATCGTTGTTTGAATCTTTGGAGTACACTGAGGAAAAGAGGGTGAAACTGATAATACACCAGTTGCATGATGTTGCTAAACACTGGTGGATCACGACTAGAAGGGCATTGGAACAACGAGGTACGGCCGTTACCTGGAATGTGTTTAAGTCTGAATTTTATCTACGGTTCTTTCCAGTATCTTATAGGAAGGACAAGGGAGCCGAATTTGCAAACTTGAAACAAGGCCAGTTAAACATTGAGGACTATATGGCTAAGTTTTCGACATTGCTCCGATTTGCTCCTCATGTGGCGGGGAGTGATGAGGCCGTTGCAGACCAGTTTATAAATGGCCTAAATCCTGAAATTTTCACTTTGGTGAACACCGGGAGGCCCAATAATTTCACCGATGCCCTGAACAGAGCCAAGGGAGCCGAGGCAGGCCTGATGAGGCAGAGAGAGGCTTCGTTTGTGCTTCCAGTACAGGGACCACAACCACCTCCTAGATTTGAAGGTGGCAGCAGTGGTAGCGGAAAGAAGGATTTCTTGAAGGCTAGAGGAAAGCAATTCAAGAAATCAGGGACTACCTCGTCCAGTTCGAGTGGCTCTAGATAGACCGGTCAGAGCCAGAGCTATGCAGGACCGTACTGTGGTACTTGTGGAGGGAGGCATTCCACAGATCAGTGCCGAGGAGTAGTTGGCAGCTGTCGTATTTGTGGACGGCAAGGACACTTTGCTCGAGTGTGTCCCCAGAGGAGTGCCCAGGGATCACAGGTAGCTGAGTCATCGGGATCAGTAGCTCAGGTAGGTAGACGACCGTCTGCCGTGCATACTTTTCAGCCAGTACCGTCTACTCTGTCACAGCAGAGGCCAGGAGTGGGGCCAGACCGCGAGCCAGCCTCCTAGACAGCAGGCCCGATTGTTTGCTTTGACCGAGGAACAGGCACAGGATGCACCTGATGATGTTGTGGCAGGTAACTGCTTTATTTATGGTTGTCCTGCATATGTATTGATTGATACTGGTGCATCGCATACTTTTATTTCTAAGAGGTTTGCATTGAGTCATGCGTTACCTATTGAGTCATTGTCTGCAGTAGTGTCTGTCTCTTCGCCGTTAGGGACAGGTTTGATGTCAGTGAAATCTGTTAAACCTTGTATACTGCAGTACGATGGACATACGATTGAGCTAGACTGTATTGTGCTTGGTTTATCTGATTTTGATTGCATTATCGGTATCGATATGTTAACCAAGTACAGGGCTACAGTCGATTGTTTCCACAAGATTGTTCGATTCAGACCTGAAATGGCTGAGGAGTGGAAATTTTATGGTAAGGGTTCTCGTGCCAGAATTCCTTTGATATCTGCAATGAATATGACTCGATTATTGCAGAAGGGAGCGGAGGGATTCCTGGTATATTCAGTTGACTTACTGAAAACGAGCCCATCATTGGCGGACTTGCCAGTGGTGTGTGAGTTTGCTGATGTCTTTCCAGATGAGATTCCTGGATTGCCTCCGATTCGCGAGATAGACTTCAGCATTGAGTTAATGCCAGGAACAGTTCCGATTTCGAGAGCTCCATACAGGATGGCACCGATCGAATTGAAAGAACTGAAAGAACAGTTGGAGGATTTACTGGCCAAGGGATATATCAGACCGAGTGTATCTCCTTGGGGTGCTCCAGTACTGTTCGTGAGAAAGAAAGACGGGTCGATGAGACTTTGTATCGACTACCGGCAACTGAACAAGGCAACGGTAAAGAATAAGTATCCATTGCCTCGTATCGATGATTTATTTGATCAGTTGCAGGGTTCTTCGGTGTATTCCAAGATCGATCTGAGATCTGGATACCATCAATTGAGAGTCAGGGACTCTGATATCTCAAAGACAGCATTCAGAACCAGGTATGGACACTATGAATTTATTGTCATGCCATTTGGTTTGACGAATGCACCAGCGGTATTTATGGGATTGATGAACCGCGTCTTTCAGAAATACTTAGATGATTTTGTTATCATATTCATTGACGATATATTGATTTATTCAAAGAATATGATTGAGCATGCTAATCATCTGAGGACTGTGTTGAGAATTTTGAGGGCGGAGAAACTGTATGCTAAATTGTCGAAATGCGAGTTTTGGCTGAAACAGGTTGTGTTTTTGGGTCACATTATATCGGGAGACGGTATATCAGTTGATCCCAGTAAGGTTGAAGCCGTGATTAGTTGGCCAAGACCTACATCTGTGCCGGAGATTCGCAGTTTTATGGGTTTGGCAGGATATTATCGTCGATTTATTAAAGATTTTTCGAGTATTGCCAAACCGATTACGCAGTTGACTCAGAAGAATGCTCCGTTTAATTGGTCTGAGGAATGTGAGACCAGTTTTCTTGAGTTAAAGAAGAGATTGACCAGTGCGCCTGTGTTGACGATTCCTTCAGGTACTGGTGATTTTGTGGTTTATTGTGATGCATCTCATAGAGGACTGGGATGTATACTGATGCAGCGAGGGCATGTCATTGCCTATGCCTCGAGACAATTGAAACCACATGAGACCCGTTATCCAATTCATGATCTTGAATTGGCAGCCATAGTCTTTGCATTGAAGATATGGCGACATTACCTCTACGGTGAGAAATTTGAAATATATTCTGATCACAAGAGCTTGAAATAACTGTTTTCGCAATCAGAGCTGAATATGAGACAGCGGAGATGGCTGGATTTACTGAAAGACTTTGATTGTGAAATCAAATATTATCCAGGGAAGTCCAATGCAGCAGCAGATGCGTTGAGTCGAAAGGTATGTGCACTATCCTTATCGACGATTGGTGTATCGAATTTGATAGAAGACTGCTGTTTGTCTGGATTAATATTTGAGACAGATCGTCAGCCTCTGAGATTGTGTGCTGTTCGAGCTGAACCAGAGCTGCTTTTGAAAATTAAAACAGCTCAGAAAGTTGATCAGAATGTACAGAATTAGATTGCGATGGTCAGAACTGGACATCAATCGGAATATCAGGTTCGTGACAATGTCTTGTATGTGAATAATCGTATTGTTGTGCCAAATGTTTCAGATTTAAGACAGCGAATACTGTCAGAAGTGCACAACAGTCGTTTTAGCATTCATCCTGGTGGCAGGAAGATGTATAATGATTTAAAGACACAGTATTGGTGGAAACAGATGAAATCTGATGTGACTAAATTTGTTTCCAAGTGTCTGAATTGCCAACAGGTGAAAGCTGAGAGGAAGAAACCAGGAGGATTGTTACAGTGTTTGTCCATTCCTGAATGGAAATGGGATCACATTTCCATGGATTTTGTGACGCAGTTACCGAGATCCTCCCGAGGTTGTGATGCGATTTGGGTCGTGATTGATCGATTGACCAAATCTGCATGTTTTATTCCATACAAGATGACATATAGATATGATCAGATGGCTGATATTTATGTCCGAGAAGTGATTAGATTGCATGGAGTGCCGAAGTCGATTGTTTCAGATCGTGATCCTCGTTTCACTTCGCACTTATGGCAGAGTTTATAGCAGGCTCTAGGTACGAAGTTACATCTGCGTACCGCATATCATCCACAGACCGATGGACAGTCAGAGCGGACTATCCAGACACTCGAGGATATGCTGAGAGCCGTAGTGCTTGATTTTAGCGCTAGCTGGCAAGATGCATTGCCACTGTGTGAGTTTTCGTACAACAATAGCTATCAGACGAGTATTGAGATGGCACCTTTTGAAGCGTTGTACGGAAAGAAATGCAGATCTCCTCTTTATTGGGATGATATCTCTGAAGTTCCTGAGACTGGACCTGACATGATCAGAGATATGACTGAGAAAGTGAAGTTGATCCAAAAGAAAATGAAGGCAGCTCAAGACCGACAAGCCAAATATGCCAACCTCAGACGACGACCGTTGGTATTTGAAGCTGGAGATCGAGTATTCCTGAAGATTTCTCCTTTCAGAGGTGTTGTCAGATTTGGCAAGAAAGGGAAATTGTCTCCAAGATATGTTGGTCCTTATGAGATTCTCGAAAAGATAGGAGATCGTGCCTATCGACTTGCATTACCGCCTTCATTATCTGGGATACATGATGTTTTTCATGTGTCGATGCTGCGGAAATATCTCCGTGATGATTCTCACGTGATTCAGCCAGACGAGACCGAGCTGGATGAGACATTGAGTTATGTCGAGAAACCGATCCGGATTATCGATCGTAAAGATAAATAGCTCAGAACAAAGACGATTCCTCTTGTGAAAGTTCAATGGACTCGTCATGGTGTTGAAGAGGCCACTTGGGAGACCGAATCAGATATGAGACAAGAATTCCCAGCATTGTTCCACTGATGTAAATTTTTGATACAGTTTCTGTATATATACTCCTTATTGATATGATTGAATGCTTGTGATTTCGAGGACGAAATCGTATCTTAGGGGGGGAGAAATGTAATGCCCGAGAAGTAATCACTGTAATTAACAATGATTGATTTATCATTTCATGTGATTATGACGGGATTAATCGGGACACCGAGAAACGTATTCAGAACGAAATTATGTAATGTGCAGTGTGAGCAGCACCGCACCCGCGGTGCATGGGCAGTAGGGTGTGCAATTCTGCCGAAGCAATACCGCACCCGCGGTAAGTAACAGCACCGCACCCGCGGTGCTGCGTGTTGCGCGGAAAATGTGCCACCTCGTTGAATACATGCACGGATATATATAAACTGAAACCCTTCGGAAATTCAGCAGAATTCGAGAAAAGGTCCGAGGAAAGTTTCTGAAAATCCTTACGCCTTTATTTTTCAATCCGTCCGTCCGAATTTGAATCCGACTTCGGTATCGAGTTCCTAGCGACGTAGGCTACAACTTGACGCTGTGAGTTCAGGACATCGACTGAGCCAGAAACCGACGAAAGAAAGGTATAAGTCAATGTGGTATTGGGAGATGGACTTGAGTCGGTTTGGACTTGGGTTTCCCTAAATCACATACTTTACTTTATTGCATTGATATTTGCATTGAATTGATGATATACTTGTTCTCTTGATTTTAGATGACAGGTAGTAGACGATTTATCTTGTCACAGAAGTGCCGGATAGTGGTGGTATCGCCACGGCACATTGCACGATGTCTCAAGATAGGTTATTAAAGATAGAACTGCAGTGGATGACGGATATGTCAGGACACCGGATGTTTGGTTATATCGAGTAATAGGAAATGGGAATTCGTATATTACGGAATTCGAAATAGGAATACCAGGATATTGGTTATATCGAGTAATAGGAATACGGTTCCTTCTATTACGGAATTCGATATAGGAATACCACATCTGGAAACCGGGATCCCTAGACTAGGATTGAGTCTAG
Organism: Primulina eburnea; assembly: GCF_022965805.1. NCBI lineage: Eukaryota > Viridiplantae > Streptophyta > Magnoliopsida > Lamiales > Gesneriaceae > Primulina > Primulina eburnea. The sequence continues at coordinate 26,078,407 of NC_133116.1, forward strand.
TCTGAATTACGAGTTATGTCGACAGATTGATATTGATTATGTTTCAGATTTTGATACATATATTTGTTACCTGATCACATGCTTTATATTGTTTTATATGATTGCATGTTTCATTGATTTATACTGGGATTATATCTCACCGGTATATCCGGCTGTTGTCTTGTCTGTATGTGTACTTGACAATAGGTGGGACAGGATCAGGGTCCAGGAGATGAGGAGAGATCGTGATTAGAGTGGAGGCTCCGGACTTGGATTAGAGATAGGGTTGAACACTTGACATTAGTTGTTAAACCTTAGTTTATTTTGAATGCATGCAATACAGGACTCGTATTGTATTTTATACGGATATGTATATGAGTCTGATTTCACTACGTTCCGCATTTAAAAAAAAAAATTTAGACCCTGTTTTTAATTGATTAATTAGTCCCAATTATGATTAAGAACTTGATTAGCGTCCGGGTCCCCACAGCTTTTTGCTTCTAGCGGCTTTCAATTTTCTTAATAAATTAAAGTCAAAATGTTAATTTTAATCATATATGTAGGGGTGGACATAAAACCCGAAAAACCGAAAAAACCGACCGAACCGAATAATTCGGTTTAATGGTTTGGTTTTATCGGTTTTTCGGTTGGTTATAGTTTTAAAATTTATGAAATTCGGTTTTCCGGTTCGGTTTTTGGTTTTAACCCCCGAAAAAACCGAACCGGCCATATTATTATTAAGTGTAAGGTTTTTATGTATAATGGGTCATATTATTGTTAAGTATAAGATTTTTTGTGTATAATGGACCTATTAAGATTTAAGAACTTAATATCATTAACTCTCAATTTTCAATCCGATCGTTTTTTCTTCTTTCCCCTCACTCACCAGTGGATGTTTTTTTTTCTTTTTTCTATATATTTCTTTAATTTTTTATATAAAAAATTAAGTCTCACAAATTAAATATTTGAAAAATACTATGATTTAGATTTTAAAGGGATAAAGTGACGTATAATTTTATTTTGCAACAAATTTTAGCTAACTGTATATAACCGGCCGTATAAACCGAACCTTGCTACAAAAAAACCGAACCGAACCGTAATAAAATGGTTCAGTTTTGGACTAGAGATATTCAAACCGAAAACCGAAAAACCGAACTATTGTAGAGTAAAACCGGACCAAATCGACCATTGCCCACCCCTACATATATGTTTTGATTTGTAATATTTTTAGTTTTGTATATTTCGTTTAATCAATTATAATAAGTTAATAACATAACTATGTTTTTGATTAATTGTAGTTTTTTTCGTCAAAACTATTTAACTTATAACCAATATTATTATTAAAATTTATGATTACGATATCAAACTTACTTACATATCGAGAAAGTTTTTTAACTACATATTTACAAAAGTTTAACAAAATTATTGGTCATTTAATTATTTAATTTGAAATAAATTTGACTAACATTTATCAAAAAAATATGGTTATAAAACTATAAATGATCTATTAATTAAAATATATAGATCTAAAAATATCACACGTGAATACATATATAAATAAAATTAATATTTTAACTAAACAAATTTAGCTGTATATAAATATGTGTGTGTATATATATATATATATATAAAATAATAATAATAATAATAATAATAATAAAGATACCTTCAAAAAGTAGTCCATTTTTTCTCGATAGATTTCAGAGTTTTCTCCACCTTTTTTCCTCCAATTCCCCATACCTTCTCTCCTCTAATGGCTCAGGTATTGTCTTCTACCTTTCTGTGTGTGAGTGTGTGTATACATACATATATGTATATCTCTCAAGTTTGGTTTGTGTTTGTGGTAACAGAAGGTGGTGCTGAAGGTTTTGACGATGACTGATGAGAAGACTAAACAGAAAGCCATAGAGGCAGCTGCTGATATTTTTGGTACATTCAAATTCCGAACCCCCCACCCCGATGTTCTATCTTTATGATCTATGTTCAAGTTTAACCCGTATAGCCCAGAATGATTCGCGATATTTTTAATTTGTTGTGGCAAAATCAACAGTGAAATACATATACAGCTGATAAAAACTGCTTGTTTCATAATCGGAATCAATGAATTTTCACTTGTAAAAATGAAGGGGTGGACTCCATAGCTGCTGATTTGAAGGATCAGAAGCTGACAGTGATCGGTGAAATGGATGCGGTGGCGGTCGTTAAGAAGCTGAAGAAGGTGGGGAAGGTGGACATAGTTTCGGTCGGGCCGGCGAAGGAAGAGAAGAAGGAGGAAAAGAAAGAAGAGAAGAAAGAAGAAAAGAAAGAAGAGAAGAAGGAAGACATCAAAGAGCAGAAGAAAGAAGATAAGAAGCCAGAAGAAAAGAAATAATCATCGTATTTTATTTATTTTGTTTTGTTATATTATATATATTTATATTTATCCCTTATAAATAATAATAATTATATTAATAATAATAATTTCTTCTGAAAATCAGAATAATTATACGTGCAACTTTATGGAAATGTGGCCAAATGTTAGTTTTATCTTCGAAATATAAAATGATTTAAGTTACATACTTAGATATTAAAATTTTAATATGAGATATGCACTTCATTTTTCATCAGCCTAAAATAAATAGAATCGGCAATACATGTCAATTGATCAAATACACAATTTCATAGTTCTTTTTAGGTCTTCGTTTTCGATTTCGATTCGATTGAATTTTGATTTTTATGGTTAAATTATCGTACCAGATATTTAATAAGAGTGTGTCTCATGTGAGACCGTCTCACGGATCTTAATATGTGAGACGGATCAAATAAAAAGTAATACTTTTAACATAAAAAGTAATATTTTTTCATGGATTACACAAATAAGAGACGCGTCTCACAAATACGACCCGTGAGATCGTCTCACGCAAGTTTTTACCTTCTAATAAAGGCCACAACCTCATTCAATTATATGTCATTTTCAATGTAATAAATTTTAACGATAACCAAACAAAAGGTATAGAGGTCAGAACGCTCTTTTGGCTTTTCGGGCAAATGGAGGATGATGTACTATGGACGTTACGTACGTTGGTCCAAAGACCTTATGATTCATTTGCATACGGTTTTTCAATACCACACAGATGAATTATACCCCACCTAGCATGAACGGAGCCATATTTTGGTTCTCAATAAAAACAGACGCAGCTAAAAATTCAATACCACGCCGATTAGTTTTTTTACAAAGAAAAAAACTTGTTTGAAACAGTCTCACGGGTTATATTTGTGAGACAGATCTCTTAATTGAGTCATCCATGAAAAAGTATTATTTTTTATGCTAAGAGTATTACTTTTTATTGTGAATATCGGTAGGATTGACCCGTCTCACGTATTAGGATCCGTGAGACGGTCTCACATGAAACCCACTCTTTTACAAAATAATAGATGTCAATTAAATTTATATAAATTGGATTTTTTGGATTAAAATCTTAATTTTACCGGACTTTATATTTCTTTTTTTACTTGGTAAAAAATTTTAACTTCTGAATTTTTTTTCTAATTGAGCTACTCAAACAAATATAAGTTCAGATCAAAATCTAAATAAAAAAAAATAAAAAAAAACTTGTCAAACTACAGCTCGAGTGGGCCACAAGGTTGCTCTGCCCTTTCAAATCCGGGCCCCTCGTTGAATACGAAGGAACAACTCCATTTAACGATTTCGAGGTGGCCTCCGAACCCTATCATCGCTCTGTAATCAATCTTTTGGTTATGTGGGATCAAACGGAAATTTCAGGCATGTGGAGCTTACATCTTTTTGGGACATGTCAATATGCATATTTTCTTGTTGCTCCACAAGAGCAAATAAATTTAGATCATTGCGGTCAGAGCAACACAATACCACTTTGTACGGGAGTCAGGGGCGGAGCCACATGCTCATGTACCCGGGCTGTCCCATTTTTTTTAAAAAAATATATATGTAAATTTTGTATAATTTTATAACAATATGATATTAGTCCGGATAGATCAATTTAAAATTTTAAAAGATTATAGAGTTTAAAATTCTAGCCTGGATAAATCTATATTTCTGGCTCCGCCACTGTCGGGAGTTGATATAGGATAAAGAGATTGTTTGTAGCCTAAGTCTATGTTTTATTAATTACATTTTATCACGCATGATACCCTGTGAATAGGTCTATCAATATCAGGTTCAAACATGACTTTGGGTCCGGACTAGAGTAAATTCAAGGTCTGGATTCAGACTGCTATCATCTGCCGGAATCGAACCCTAAATTTTCAGTTAGTATCATTTGGCGCCGTCTGTGGGAAGTTTGAGCTGAGACGTAGAGATGGTAGGCCGGAGAGGAAGCAGAATTACTAATTCAGTATCGTCACGTCCTCAGATGAGACAGGAAGAACCTCGTCTTGAGACGAGATAGGAACAACATCGTCCTGAGACAAGGAATGAAAATGTGGGCTCCCTGGAACAGTTATGCCAATTCATTAACAAGACAGTAGACGAGGCCATGAAGAGGAACCAAGAATCTATGTTGCCGAAGAACATGCCACTCACCAAGAACGAGAGGAGAATGCTGAGGTCCATCAGAGCAGGGTTGAAGAGACGTGGTGTAACGTCCAGAAAATGTGAAGGTTCGCGTGAACCATATGCATGCAAGTTATCAAATTTCTAGTGCATTTTTAAAGAAAAATGAGTAGTGGACGTTTCAAATGATATCAGAGCAATGTTCCTGCAAAAAGTTGTGTCATCGCCAGTTCTAGAAAGCTTAGTTATCAAGCCTCAAGTCGTTAAGTTTAATATTTTAAATGTTTTTAATGTTATCACATGCATATTTACATGGTTTATACGTTTAAGTTACATGTTTAAACACTTTTGAAGCTAAACGACATTTATGTTTAAGTTTGCATGATAAATGATTTTTATGATTAAACCTGTATTATAGCATTTTTTTAATGCTAAAAATTAGATGCTTTACAATTTTTATGCATGTTACAATACGAAACAAGAAATTACATGATTTTAATGCATGCTGGCCTTGTAGTGGAATTGGACATGTCTAAGAATTTGGTTAATGGGCGTTAGGAAAAGTGGAAAATGATTTGATTATATTGATTTTTGGTTCTTCGTACTGATGTTCTACTTTTTGGGTCATAAGTTAATCATGACGATTATGAATGCTCTTGGGACATGTAGATTTTATAAGAAAATACTGATGATTCGTGGTTACTAGTTGAGTTAATTTTCGAGAATTACATATAAGGAATAATGATTCGAAGACTGCGTCGGTCTTTAAAAGTATAAAAATATATAATTTGGGATTTTAGGTTTTGATGAAAAGATAAGATTGGTTATGAGAATTGATTTTAGATTTAATAAAGCTTAAAATTATTGAACGTCATGTTATAAGAATGTGGGTTCCTTGGAACAGTTATGCCAATTCATTAACATGACAGTAGACGAGGTCATGAAGAGAAACCAAGAATCTATGTTTGCCGAAGAACATGCCACTCACCAGGAACGAGAGGAGAATGCTGAGGTCCATCATAGCAGGGTTGAAGAGACGCAGTGTAACTTCCAGAGAATTTTAAGGTCTAGGTGAACCATATGCATGCAAGTTATCAAATTTCTAGTTCTTTTTTTAAAAAAAGCGAGTAGTGGACGTTTCAGTTGATATCAGAGCAATGTTCCTACAAAGGGTTGTGCCATCGACAGTTCCAGAAAACTCAGTCGTCAAGTCTCAAGTTGTTAAGTTTAATATTTTATATGTTTTTAATGTTATCACATATGTGTTTACATGGTTTATACGTTTAAGCTACATGTTCAAACACTTTTTGAAATTAAATGACATTTATGTTTAAGTTTGCATGACAAATGATTTTTATGATTAAACCTGCATGGTTGCATTTTTTTTAATGCTAAAAATTAGATGCTTTACAATTTTTATGCATGTTATGATACGAAACAAGAAATAATATGATTTTCACGCATGCTGGCCTTGTAGTAGAATTGGATATGTCTAAGAATTTGGTTAATGGGCGTTAGGAAAAGTTGAAAATGATTTGACTTTATTGATTTTTTGGTCTTATTACTGATGTTCTACTTTTTGAGTCATAAGTTAATCATGACGATGATGAATGCTCTTGGGACATGTAGATTTTCTAAGAAAATACTAATGATTCGTGGTTACTAGTTGAGTTAATTTTCGAGAATCACATTATTCCAATGATTTGAAGACTGTGTCGGTCTTTAGAAGTATAAAAGTGTATAATTTGAGATTTTAGGTTTTGATGGAAATGTAAGATTGGTTATGAGAATTGATTTTGGGTTTAATAAAGTTTAAAATTATTGAACGTCATATTAAGAAATCTATAGAATGAAATTAGGAATGCCAAGAATTTATGAGTTAATTGCAGAATTTTTGAAATTAAGGACCAAGTGGATAATTTTCAAAGAAATTAAGAATTAATTTTGCAATTGTTAAGAAATTTGTGGACTAGTTTAGAAATAAGTGAGAATTGAATGGTTTAAATTATTAGAATTTTCTATGATTTAGGATAGAAGGTCATAGTAAAATAGACCTAAACCATCATAGGTCGTTTTAAGTTGCGATTCACAAACAAGGGTGTTGAAAACAAACTTAAATAGGATCGAAGAGACATGATGACATCCTACCACTCATTTGTCAGAGTTGTACAGCGGAAGCGTGGATTATTGAGATACTAAAATTATGAGTCTAAACTTTTTGATTATCAAGGATAAGCAAATTTTGGCGACGAAATTCAATTTAAGAGGGATAAATGGTAGCATCCCAAAAAATTTGAAGGTCCACTTGAACCTTATGCATGCAAGTTATCAAATTTCTTATGTATATTATTAAATGATTTTAATGCATTTAAAACATCATTGTGACATGAATATGTTTTTTATTGCATGGTTTATTAAAGTTTCATGCATAAGGACTTTTAGTCGTTTTCGCGCTCGAACGAGGAACGAAGATCGGAGATAATTAAGGAAAAATGTATTTATTAAATAATTATTTAATATATGGTGTGATTAAGTGAGATTTTTGAAAATGGGCCTTAGTGGAGTATTTTTACTCGCCGTGTCATTTTTTTAATCGGTATACAAAATTTAGCAAGTCGGATGACTTTTTTAAGGTTCGGGCATTATTTTCAAAAACGTACCTAAACGAAATATTATTTGGGAATTTTTTGGGCTTAATGGGAGTATTTTATTGCGTAATAGGCCTAAAATCCTTTTAACCTATTTAATTTTAATTGAGGGCTCATTAACATTTAATATTATAACTTAAACTCCTTAATTAAAACCATAAACCTAATTTCTACATGGTGGCCGCCCCTCCCATAGCAGCAACAGCTTTCTTCAAAAAAAAAAATAATAAATTACAGTAGCCCTTCAATATTCTCTTGATTTTTTTCAAAGGAATCCTTCCACACTTCTCTGGTGCACGTTCTATGTCTCGTTTGTGCGGTTTTTCATACGTTTAGAAGCAAAGGCATGCCTAATACCTTTCTTTTCTCATAATTCACATCATATTAAATATTTTGAATGATCTTTGATGAAAAATATGTTATTATTGGTTTATTCACGTTTTTATGGGTTTGGCATGAGAAATCTTGATTTTCTTGAGGTAATTCATGTGGTCTTGAATGTTAGAAGGGGCTTCCAGGTTCCAGGCTTGAAGGTGCTCGATCCATGAGTGTATACGTGTCCTAGGACTGGTTCAAACATGTGTGGTGTGACAGCACAAAGGGGCTGAACGAATTCTTCAAGATTTGGGTTGTTTGCGATTTTATGGTGCGTATGGTTTAAGTGATTGAGGGACTGTTTATACGGCTTGTGGGCTGTGTCTAGAGGGTTTAGGAGACTCATGTCAGGGCCTTAGAAAGGTTAAAACTCGTCTGGTATGAAGCAGGAAGGGGTGGCCGACGAGTTGGTCGTGTTTGGGTAGATTTAGGGCTCGATCTAGAGGAGGCAAGGACATGGGCTGGTTGGCCAGGATTAGGACGATTCAGGAGGGTATTGTTAGGGTCCTAAGATGTCTGGTTTGAGTCGGGCTTGGTCGGGTTTGGGCTAGGGCCGAGTCAAAGGCGTAGATGTGGACAAGGTTTAGGGCCAAAGTGTAAAGAAAATTTCAGAGGATTTCCATGTGTGTCTACGGGTTCTAAGTGGGCTGATATTGAGTTTAAATGGGATGGTTAGGTGTTGGTAAGTCTTGGTTAAAATTTGGGAAAGTTTGGTCAAGTTTCGAGTTGATTTGGGTTAAAACCGGGACCCCGGTCCAAGTTTTAAAACGAATAATATAAGTTATGAAAAGAGCTCAAGTTTACGTCTAAGAAACGATTGTAAATATGTTTTTAAGTCTTTTAAGGTATTTGGTTGGTTTCGGGTCGAATTCTTGAGGTCCAGGGGTAAAACGATAAATTAGAGTCTCCAAGGGCAAAATGGTCATTTTGCACCCGGGTAGAGTTAGGAGTCTTGGCAGCGCCCTGATCACAATTTGACATGTTTTAAATGTTTATGTTACCACAAATATGAATTTTTATGGAAATATGGAAAAATATGTTGCATGCTTGATTTTAAGAAAATTTACGTATATGCATGATTTTTATAAGTGATGAATACGATGACATGTTTTAAAGGATGAGAGTTGATTGTGACTAATACGAATACGATAACACAATGACATGTAAGGCCAAGGCTCAGTGAATGGGTAATACTGTCGTATTCACGCATTTAAAATTATTTTAGAAATTTAGTTTTAAAAAAAATTTCTAACAGTATTTTAAGTAGTAGATGTTTCAAATCCCTTGTCTAGTAGCTCTTGAATTTGATCTTTTAATTCTTTCATTTTAGCAGGTGCTAGGCGATATGGTACCTTAAGAGATTGGCACAGTACCAGGCATCAATTCAATAGCAAATTCTACCTCTCGCTCGGGTGGGATACCAGAAGCATTATCAGGGAACACGTCCAGAAAGTCCTTGACAACTTCTACGTCCTCGATTGATCGAGTGTCAGTAGTGGGTAAAGATATAATACTAGCAAGAAAACCTTGACAGACTATTCGGATTATCTTCTTTGCATGGATGCATGAAATGATCTGCAACATTTGATTGTTTTGTGCAGTCTCAAAGATGAATGCTTTCCCATTGGGCGGTCTAATAGATACTGACCTCCGTCGAAAATCAATAGTAGCCCCATTCAGTGTGAGCCAATACAGGCCCAAAATAATAACGAACTCGGGCATTGATAATACAATAAGGTCCGTCCGTATAACATTCTTTTGCAATTTGAGTTTCACATCCTTAACCATGCTTGTAGAGACCATATATTCGCCAGAAGGCACTATAACTCTGAATCCTGACTCTATTTCTACTGGTAAGATTCCCAATTTCTTCACGAAGGATTTAGATACGAAAAGAATGTGTAGCTCCAGAATCTATCAAAGCGTAAGTAGCTACCTACGCCCGCTAACAAAATTTGTCCTGATAATATTTGCATTATACTCTATTAAGGCCATAAAATTTTGAAATTTCATATCATTTAGGCCCTCTAATTCCCCATATTAGTATTTCAATAAATTTCGAAAATTTCCAAGTGACCCCTTAAATTATGAAAATTTGCAATTTAGTCCGAGGGAATTTCAAAATTTTCCATTTTAACCCCTTAAAGATTTTAGAATTATACTAAGTTTTCCTAAATGATTTTCGAGAATTGCTATTTAGTCTCTTAAGTTTTCAATCTTCTACAATTTGATCTCCATAGCTAATGCTTGAAACAATTCTATGCCTAATACCTTAGAATTTGAAACATGGAATTCTAAATCATCAAGTTCAATGCATCTCGTTTTAATTCTAGCACCCATGCTTATGGGTGCTAGAATTAAAACGAGATGCATTGAACTTGATGATTTAGAATTCCATGTTTCAAAAAGCAATGTAAAATGCTTAAATAGTCGGAGTACCTATAATAAGCGTGTGTCTGACTCCGCTTGGTCAGCATGCATCACGTAAGCCCTTCCAATCGTGGGTTGTTTAAGCTTTGGGCAATCACCAGCCTTATGCCCCATTCCTCCGCACTTGAAGCACTTGTAGGTGCCCCACATGCACTTGCCGTAGTGATGGAGATCATACTTGTAGCGCCCTTACCCGAGCCACTATTAAACAGACTAATAAACATGCAACATTAAACTCAATAACAACAATTAAATAGCGGAAACCAAATACTTAATCATATTACAACCCAAACGAAAACAAAACAAGAACAGTAGTCTTAAACATTAATACAACCATAACGAAAACATAACTCTGAACGAGAAAACGATAAACCACATAAATTCTCCATTAGATCACCACCGAAAACCCAACTGATCTAGCCAATGCCTTGGTCGTCCGAACCGTCCAACCTAAGACCTGCCCCATGGAATGGGGTGTCCAAGATGAAAACAAAGATGTGAGCGACAATCGCCCAATATGAGGGTATACAAATTGATATGATGCATGCGAAATGCAATATGCTCGAATATCAAAGATCAAGTCAAGAATCTAATGCTCAGTCTAGAGGCGCCTGAGTGTGTAGTCTCTGATATGCCCTAGGCATGTTTTGGCTCCCACACTCATTATCAAGACCTGGACCTACAATGTTCAGGTCATCAGAGCCCGCGGGTCCCGTCGAACACTGTAGCTCTCGATGCTCCATCGTCCACAATACAGAATAGGGCTGAGCGGCTCCAACAAACGAGGTATATCTCAAAAAATATCAGGCTCAACATGATATGTCAAGAATAATATGCCAAAGCAGTAAAACATGTATCATGCAACAGATAAATATGCAGCATATAAGTGTGTATACTACACTTGGATATCTCAGTCAGTACATCACGTGCCTCACTAAAATAATCTAACAAAAAGCTCTGAACCTAGACAATACCAATAAAATGAAATCACTAACAAACAAGATCAAACATGGTACAAGGTTCTCCGTTGCAATATTTTTTAGGAAAGATTCAAATTGCCGGATCGGTCGCTCAAGATCTTTGGTCTTTACCCGGACCCGATGAAAAAAATGGAATCACTTCTTATGGACTCGTTGAGAATGATTCGGATCTAGTTCATGGCCTATTAGAAATAGAATGCGTTCTGGTGTCTAATGATCCTTAAATAACTATTTCAGGCTTTAGGATTATACCTACGTCCGTCGTCAGCCCGCTGATGATGTCTCGATCTTAGTTCACCGACCCCTCCTCGAGTCGATACTAGCTCCGAAACTTCCTGACACCAAAGTGCCCTAGAAACTGGCTAAAAAACCTAAGGTATATGGCTAGAACTCTCTTTGAAGAATCCCATGTAGGAAACAAAAGAATCAGCCTCCATTTATGAAAGGGGATCGGTTACGGTGACCGGAAGCAAGAAAAATTTCGAAAATCATATTTTCAAGGCTCAAAAAATTTCGGCCACCTCAACTTTCTTGTGTAGCAAATACAAAAAACACCAAAAATGACATTCATAGTGTGTTAAGAAATGTACCTATCAATCTCAAAGATTGATTGTGGCTCCAACTAAGGTGTAAACACCTTAGCTCTTGAAGGTAGACAATCTACAAGCTTCACCTTTCTTTTGGACTCCTTTCTTCCAATCAAGCCCACCACTAACTAGCTAGAACCCTTCTTATTTTGCACTAGAAAAATAAGAAGATTTTTTCAAAGAGAAGTGATTTCTTTCCTCAACAATTGAAGAAGAAAATTGAGAGAAAAACTTGGAGAAAAATGTGAATAGTAACTCAACCACTATTCATGCTAGGAGAGAAGGAGAGACAATTTTTTGGTTGTGGGAAAAGTTGTTCCAAAAAGTTGCATGCCATGCCTTGAAAACACAAAAAGTAGTCTCCCAACCTTTCACCTCCCATGCATGCATATTATATGGTTTTTAATCAAATTAAAACCTTGGACTAAATTTTAATTATCTCAAACATATTTGAGACTAATTAAACATTACTTGAATTTACCCAAGTCCCACTAGTTAAATAATTATTTTAATTGAGCTCTTCAAGACTCAATATTATTTAATTAATTCAACACTTGAATTAATTTAATTATTTGGACTCTACTAGGTCCACTAGTGTTTAATTAATTCAACACTTGAATTAATTTAATTTAGTCCATAATAATGTTTATGAAAATCACAATTTTCAATTACATTATTCACTTGGCCAATTTTAATTTAGGAACACTTCCTTAAATTAAAATTTACATTTCTCTCATAGAAGTCATACTTCTATTTTTCTTTACACTTATAAACTCATTTATAAGTCGTTCAACACATTGAACTATTTTCTCCTTTATAGAAGTCATACTTCTAATTTTCCTTACGCTTATAAACTCCTTTATAAGCCGTTCAACACATTGAACTATTTTTACTTCTCAACGGGATCTAGAAAGCTAGTACTTGTGTGGCCCTCAATGGTTCATTGATACAACTAGCCGTGGGTTCACATCTCTATGTGATTCGGACTAAACATGTCCTTATATGAGCATACCCCAATTGCTCCATTCTTATTTATCAACTCCTTGATAATAAGAATGTCAGAACTCAAGTCTGATAGTACCCAACCAATCATGTTAAACGCCTAGCAGCATCGCTTACATGATTCCCTAGGTATCAAATGATAGTGCCTGCAAGAACCATTCAATTATGGTTAGCGTACAGTACGGTCCCTTCAACTCATATATCCCGATCGATTCGACAACCATTGGTTTATCGAGAGTTGTCAATGAATCGATACTATGTGTCATGTCGTAGTTGCATCGATGGTGTAATCTATGAAACCCCTTTCATAATTACCACCATACTCTGGCCAGAGATTTCAACCTACATACACATGATAACACATAGGATATCCATACCCGAAGGTAAGCGGTGAATCCCCGACTACAATGCATCGACTCCTATGTGTTTCGACAGAACACCCAACCTTGCCACCTGATGACCCCATGAGAGTCGGTAAACAAGTCAAAGTGTAATTCTAGCACATAGAGTCTCAATGTTGTCCCGGGTCATAAGGACTAATTCTGTACAACCATAAACTAGGACATTTCCACTCGATAAGTGAGAACCACTTGGAAAGTCTTTTTATGGAGGGTTGTTCAGTGCACTCTACAAGGAGCACCTATCTGCATGCTCGGACATCACAATGTCCCCTACCAATGAAACATGGTACTCACATCGCAGATACTAGTCTCTAACTCGAGCGGCCTATATCCTTCTTAGTGGCGGCTGAATCGACTAGGAACCGTTTAGAATATACAGTATTACAAATATGAGTTTCATGATACTCATCATATGAGCATCTCATATTCTTTATACTATTTGTATATTCAAGGGCTTTATCTATGCAACTAGCATGGGTATTCAGATAAAGATGTGCCAAAATAATAATTTCAAATATTATTAAAATAAAGACTGCTTATACATAGAGTTTCATTGTGAACACTCGGCCAACAATTGGCTCGACGGGCACCTACTCTAACAATTTATAGGCTGCATCTGACTATTTCAAAAAATCCGAATCAATCTTATCTGCCACGTGTCAGAATCTCATTTTTCTAGTTGGATTTCTCGAGATAATGAAATCTGAAGTAGATCGGGTTATCCCTCTTTAATTCGGTGGATCCCAACAGCTTGATCCCGAACTATCAATTCCTTCATAATACTTAATTAACAACTCATTAATTATCTCTTAATTAATATTTCATTCAAAACAAGGATTCGGGTCATTACATCCTGCCCTCCTTACAAAGATTTCGTCCTCGAAATAAAAACTGAAGTACAATACAACTGAATAAAATACAACTCAAAACAAATGTGGATACTCTGAGCGCATACGACTCTCTAACTCCCAAGTCGCTTTTGCAGTACCCCGGCATTGTCATTGCATTAGAACAAGTGGAATGATCTTGTTTCTGAGCTTTTTTTCTTTCCTACCCAGGATTAAAAGTGGCTGCTTTACATAAGTCAAGTCTTCTTCAAGTTGAACATCTGTCGGATCAAGAACGTGCACTTCGTCTTCTACACACCGTCGTAGCAACGATACATGAAAGACATTATGAATGTTGGACAGATATGGCGGTAAAGCCAATCGATACGCCAAATTTTCAACACATTCCAAGATCTCAAAAGATCCGATGAATCTTGGGGCTAATTTTTCCTTGAGTTCAAATATCATTACCCTGCAGAATGGTAAAACTTTAAAGAAAACTTTTTCCCTTGACTGAAAATGTAGAGGTCTACGCCTGGTATTCGCATAACTCGATTGACGATCTTGTGCAGTTTTAATTCTCTTCTTGATTAATTCCACTACGTCAATCGCATGTTGCACTAATTCGCGTCCTTGCACTTGTCGTTCTACTACTTCGTCCCAAAACAAAGGAGTACGACAACGTCTACCATATAATGCTTCAAACGGAGCCATACCAATGCTGTTGTGGTTGATATTCTTATAGTAAACTCCACAAGCGGCAGATGATCATGCTATGCTGGTCCAAAATCCAAAGCACAAGCACACAACATATCCTCAAGTGTCTGAATAGCCCTCTCATACTGACCGTCGGTCTCTGGATGATAGGTAGTACTCAGACTCAATATCGTTCCCAACGTTTTATGAAAACTTTCCCAGAACCTTGAGGTAAAGCGTGGATCTCTGTCACTGACTATACTTGTTGGCACACCATGATATTTAAGAATCTCTTGGATGTATAGTATTTCCATGCGATCGAAACTATATTCCCAACTATACGGAATGAAATGTTCTGACTTAGTCAATCGGTCCACAAAACCCAAATTGCATCATAATTCTTAGAAGACAGCAGCAAGTGGGCGAAAAAATCCATCGTTACATGCTCCCACTTTCACTCAGGGATAGGAAGATTTTGAAGTAATCCTCCTGGTCGTCGATGTTCAGCTTTCACTTGCTGACAAACCAAACACTTGGCTACAAACTGGTAAACATTTTTATTCATACATTTCCACCAAAACTTGGCCTTCAAATCCTTATATATTTTCATGTTTCAAGGGTGGATACTTAACTTACTCCTATAAGCTTGAGATAAAATCTCGTCTCTCAATTTAGAATCTTTTGGAACTACGATTCTTCCTGACAGACACAAGGTTCCATCTGTTTGGAACGCAAAGCCAGATGTGTTGTCTCTGTTAGCTAACTTTGCTAAATTTTTCAATTTCAGGTCAGAAAACTGAGCTTCTCTGATTTTTGCATACAACATCGGTTCAGATAAAAAGCTCGTTATTCGAATGTGTTCCATTCCTTTCTTATGATGGAAGTGAAATCCTAGAGAACAACAATCTTGGATTACATTTGATATAAAACTTTTCTAACATGCTGATAATCTCACATTGCGACTAAGAGCATCAGCTGTAAGATTCGCTGATCCTGGATGATACTTGATTTCGCAATCACAATCCTTTAACAAATCCATCCATCTTCTTTGGCGCATATTCAACTCGGCTTTAGTGAAGATATACTTCAAACTCTTGTGATCTGTAAAGATCTCAAATCTCTCTCCGTAGAGATAATATCGCCAGATTTTCAAAGCAAACACAATCGCTGCCAATTCTAGATCATGAACTTGATAATTCTCTTCATGCTTCTTCAACTGTCTGGATGCATATGCAATCACATGACCATTTTGAGTTAAAACACACCCAAGTCCTTGAAGTGATGCATCTGTGTACACAATGTACCCTCCTGATCCAGATGGCAGAGCTAAAACAGGTGCAGTTGTCAAACGTTGACGCAGTTAATTGAAACTATTTTCACAATCATGTTAGTTGTGTCAATGGTTTGGCAATCTGAGAAAATCCTGTGATGAATCTCCGGTAAGAACCTGCCAAACCTAGAAAATTTTTTTTCTCTTAAGCTGATTTCGGTCGTGCCCAACTCAACACTGTTTCGATCTTTCTAAGATCCACTGATATTGTAGTATCCCGATGCCTAATTTGAGTTCATTACTGGATTAATTATATTTCGGTGGGATCGGAAGGACCGAACAGAGTTCGGATCGTCCGAAGCGGGTTCGGATCGTCCGAAGAGGGTTCGAATCGTCCGAAGACAGGTGGCTGGACACGCGGAAGACATGCAGAGTTCGGATCGTCCGATCAGGGTTCGGATCGTCCGAAGACAGGTGTCTGGACACGTGGAAGACATGCAGGGTTCGGATCGTCCGATAAGGGTTCGGAAGGTCCGAAGTGTACAGTGGATCGGATCGTCCGAAGTGGATCGGATCGTCCGATCGTTGTCTATAAATAGAGGCGCGAGGCTTCATTTGTTACTCGCCAATTCCGAGTGTTCCAGAGCGTTTTAGTCGTTTCTGATGGGTTTCTAGTCTTTTCCCGAGGTTTAGGCACTAGCGGGGAGCTACTGGTTTTGTAGCGGAGCTGTGCTCTAGTTGGGAGCTAGCGGCATCAGTGGGCTGACTACGGACGCAGACTTGATTCTAGGACTGATTGCTAGGATCTACTGGTTTGAGGTACGAAAGTACTATCCGAGATAGCAGGATTGAGTATGCTTTACTATGTGTTGCATGTTTATATGTTGCATTATTATCTGTCATATGATGCATGGTTTATTATGCGGCATTTGCATAATCATGTTGAGCCTGACTATTTTTGAGATAGCCTGTTGAGAGGGTGCTCAGCCCTCGTTTGTTGTGGATGGTTGGACCCCGTTGGCCGACGGTGGTCAGGTCACCGGTATATCCACAGGTTTATTTTGGTATGGGAGCCACCTCCTGGTGCGACGGCGCAGAGTGCTACATACCTTGACGTCATTTACCTGAGCAGTATTTCGATATACCCAGATCCTGGTATCCAGTACATTTTGCATACATGCATGTCATAGTCTTGTATACTCATGCTTTCGGTGCTGAGCGTTTTATGCTCACGTCCTCGGTTTATCTCTGTTTTGGACACCCTATTCGATGGGGCAGGTCTCAGGTTGGACGGTCCAGTAGGGAGTGGACAGGGAGCTGGCAGAGGTTGACCTGTAGTTGTTGGTATTTGTTCTTGGTATTTAGTTCGATCTGGTTGTTTAAGTATTTTGTACTTACAGATTCGATTGGGTTGTATTACTATTTTTCCGCTGTTTACCTGATTCAGTTTTAAATGTTAATTTTGCATGCTTAAGTTCTGATTAGTAGGTGATTCTGGAACGGGTCACTACATTTATGGTATCAGAGCATGCATTAAGATTTTGGGATTTAGAACTGTTCTTTTGGGTTTAATCTCTGGTAACTTTTGTAGCTAAGAGATGTCTGGTTTTGACGACGATGCTAGTAGTCATGGCAGCGTTGGACGCTGGGGAGACCGCGACGATCGGGAGCGTCGTCGAGAGCATCGAGAACGTCGTCAACACCGTCGTGATGAGCCTCGGAGTTTTAGTATGCATCGGTTCTTGCAGATGGGGCCGAAACCTCTTTCAGGCGGTGAGACCCCGGATGTTGCGGAGAACTGGCTTGAGAGGATGGAGAGCTGCTTCAAGACTTTTCAGTGCTCTGCGGAGCAGCAGATTGATACCCTTGATTTCTTGCTGGAGGGTGGTGCGCGCAAGTGGTGGAGGTCTACCTCTGCACCGATAGTTCAGCGACAGGGTCGAGTTCTTTGGGCCGATTTCCGAGCCGCTTTCATGCTGCTTTACTTTCCGCCAGCTCTTCTGCAGACCAAGGCGATTGAGTTGATCAATCTGAAGCAGGGAAGTTTGTCTGTTGATGAGTATCAGCAGAAGTTCTTTGAGTTGCTTCCATATGTTCCGCATGTCAGTGACAATGCTATGGCCAAGTATAACCATTTTCTTCAGGGCCTCAATCAGGAGATTTATGATCGGGTTGTTGTCTGCGATGATCCGACATCGTATGAGGGCCTTGTAAATCATTGTCGCCAGGCTGAGGGCAGTTTGTTGAGAGGTCGAGCCATGCAGTCTGCTCGTCCTACTAGTTCTTTGGGTCCCCGCGTCCAAGCATTTAAGAAGGCTGGATCTACTTCTTCTTCCTCTGGATCTGGAGGAGTTCACCATTTTGGGAAGAAGAGGGGCCCGTGTCAGCACTGCGGGAAGGATCATCCGACGGAGCGTTGTCGCAAGGTTGCGGGTGCTTGTTACAAGTGCGGTGAGATGGGCCACATGAAGAGAGATTGTCCACAGACGGGCGGAGGATCAGGATCTGGTTCTCAGGCTTCAGTTCATCAGAGGCCACAGCAGGGACAGTCTACTCAGGGTTCTAACCTCCGACCGCGTACTCAAGGGCAGGTCTTTGCTCTTAACCAGGATCAGGCTGCTGAGGAGAACGAGAGAGTTATCGCAGGTTTATTTTTATTATGTGGATTACCTGCTTACGTTCTCATTGACACTGGTGCATCTCATTCATTCATATCTGCGAGATTTGCTAAGCGTCATGCATTACCTTTCACTTCTTTGGACGTTGTGGTATCTGTTTCCACACCGATGGGTCATTCGGTGCTAGCTAAACGTCTAGTTTTGGGTTGTCCTCTAGAGTTTGAGGGTAATGTTTTAACTGCTAATTTGATGATTCTTGTGATGGAGGATTTTGATTGCATCCTGGGAATAGATGTGCTGACTGTGTTTAGAGCTACTGTGGACTGTTATCAGAAGTTTGTGCAGTTTCGTCCAGTGGAGGGCGACAGTTGGTTTTTCTATGGAGAGGGAGCGCGACCCCCGATGCCTGTGGTTTCTGCTCTGAAAGCCTGTCGTGCTTTAGAGTCGGGCGGGGAAGGCTACCTTATCTATGCTATTGATTCGTCCGCAGATAGTGTCGGTATCAGTGACATTCCAGTGGTTTGCGATTTTCCGGATGTTTTTCCCGAGGAGATTCCTGGTTTTCCTCCCGTTCGGGATGTGGATTTCGGCATTGATTTAGTGCCAGGCACGGCACCAATCTCTAGAGCTCCTTATCGTTTAGCTCCATCGGAGATGCAAGAATTGAAACAGCAGTTGCAGGATCTTCTTGACAAGGGGTATATTCGACCCAGTGTGTCCCCGTGGGGAGCACCAGTTCTTTTTGTCAAAAAGAAGGATGGTTCTATGCGGCTCTGCATAGATTATCGACAGTTGAATCGTGCGACGATAAAGAATAAGTATCCGTTGCCACGGATTGATGATTTATTTGATCAACTGCAAGGTACCTCTGTGTATTCCAAGATTGATTTAAGGTCTGGTTATCATCAGCTTCGGGTTCATCAGGGAGATATATCGAAGACTGCATTCAGGACCCGGTATGGGCATTATGAGTTTCTGGTTATGCCTTTTGGGGTGACGAATGCACCAGCAGTTTTTATGGATCTGATGAATCGGGTTTTTCGGGAATTCTTGGATAAGTTTGTTGTGGTGTTTATAGATGATATCTTAATCTATTCGCATGATCAGCAAGAACACGCACAACACTTAAGGATTATTTTACAGACACTTCGCGAGAATCAGCTTTATGCGAAGTTGAGTAAATGTGAGTTTTGGAGTGACAGGGTTGTTTTCCTTGGTCATGTCATTTCTAGCAAGGGAGTTTCAGTTGACCCAAGTAAGGTGGAAGCGGTATTGAACTGGTCGCGTCCGACGACAGTAGCCGAGATCCGCAGTTTTCTGGGATTGGCTGGGTATTATCGCCGTTTCATTGTCAACTTCTCTCAGATTGCTAAGCCACTCACTCAGCTCACTCGGAAAGATGTTTCATTTGAATGGACATCAGAGTGCGAAGAGAGTTTCTTGGAACTTCGCAGACGTTTGACATCTGCGCCTGTTTTGGCTTTACCGTCTGGATCTGGTGGTTTCAGTGTTTACACCGATGCCTCTTTACAGGAACTAGGGTGTGTTCTGATGCAGAATGAGCATGTGATTGCTTATGCGTCGAGACAGTTAAAGTCTCATGAGGAAAACTATCCTGTTCATGATCTGGAATTAGCAGCGATCGTTTTTGCTTTGAAAATCTGGCGCCATTATCTATATGGTGAGCGATTTGAGATTTTCACCGATCATAATAGTTTGAAGTATCTGTTCACTCAAGCTGAGTTGAACATGCGTCAGCGTCGTTGGATGGATCTACTCAAAGATTACGATTGTGAGATCAAGTATCATCCAGGATCTGCGAATCTCACGGCCGATGCTCTTAGTCGCAAGGTGAGGTTATCTGCTCTTCAGACTTGTGCTGTATCTGGGATTATTCAGGATTTCTGTTCGATGGGATTCAATTGTAAGCATCGGAAGGGAACAGAGAGTATCCGTATAGCTACTATTTTGTCCGAGCCAGTTTTGTATTCTCGGATTAGAGATGCTCAGATGTCTGATTCTAAGATTCAGAAATTAGCTCGGTTGGCTGATGGAGATAATACTTCTGGTTTCCACTATCAGTCCGAGGGTCTTTTGTGCTTATCTGGTCGTGTTGTTGTACCGGAAGATGACACTTTGAGGGAAGAGATTTTGTCCCAGGCTCATCGTAGCAAGTTGAGTGTTCATCCAGGGAGCAACAAGATGTATAAGGATTTGAGGACTCGATTTTGGTGGAAAGGTATGAAACGTAATGTTTATCAGTATGTCTCCAAGTGCCTTGTCTGTCAGCAGGTGAAGGCTGAGTATCGACGACCTGGAGGTTTGTTGCAGAATCTTCCTATTCCGGAGTGGAAGTGGGAGCATATCACGATGGACTTCGTGACTCACTTGCCTATGTCTGTGGGGAATAGAGATGCTATCTGGGTGGTAGTGGATCGGCTTACTAAGTCTGCCCATTTTCTTCCGTATAACAGAGATTTCACTTTCGATCGGATGGCGCGGTTGTACATTCAGGAGATTGTACGGTTTCATGGTGTGCCCGTGAGTATCGTTAGTGACAGAGATCCTCGATTTACATCTAGATTTTGGGGCAGCTTTCAGCAAGCTTTGGGCACTACCTTGAGTTTGAGTACTGCATATCACCCAGAGACTGACGGTCAGTCAGAGAGGACTATTCGTACTCTTGAGGATATGTTGAGATCTTGTGTGATGGATTTCGGGCCAGCTTGGCAGGATCATCTGCCGCTGATAGAGTTTGCATACAACAACAGTTTTCATAGGAGTATTGGTATGTCTCCGTTTGAAGCATTGTATGGTCGACGTTGTCGTACTCCTCTGTTCTGGGAAGAAGTCGGAGAACGACAGGTCGAGGGTCCAGAATTGATTCAGCAGGCCATGGATAAAGTTCTTGTGATCAAACAGCGGATTAAGACTGCTCAGGATCGACAAGCGAGTTATGCGAACTCCAAGCGCAGACCTCTTCATTTTGATGCAGGCGAGAAAGTGTTTCTCAAGGTATCACCTTTTCGGAGGATTCTGAGATTTGGACTCAAGGGTAAGCTATCTCCGAGATTCATTGGTCCTTTTGAGATCTTAGAATGTGTGGGAGATTTGGCCTACAGATTAGCTTTGCCACCGTATCTGTCTAGTGTTCACAATGTGTTTCATGTGTCCTTGTTGAGACGATACGTAGCGGATGAGTCTCATGTTTTGCATCCGACAGAAGTTCAGCTGAATCCGGATTTGTCTTTTGTGGAAAGACCGGTTTCGATCTTAGACCGGAAGGATAAGGTACTGCGGAATAAGACTATTCCTCTTGTCTTAGTGCAGTGGCAGCGCCGAGGTACTGAAGAAGCTACTTGGGAACTAGAGAGTCGCATGCGGTCAGAGCATCCAGAGTTGTTCTAGTTGTAGTATTTTCAGTAATGATTGTAATTTCAGTTGTACTTTCAGTTGTAATTCATTCTTAAGTTGAATGTATTGTTGTTCAGAATTGTCATTCTTCAGACTCGATTTCGCGGACGAAATCTTTTTTTTGGGGGGGAGAATGTAGTATCCCGATGCCTAATTTGAGTTCATTACTGGATTAATTATATTTCGGTGGGATCGGAAGGACCGAACAGAGTTCGGATCGTCCGAAGCGGGTTCGGATCGTCCGAAGAGGGTTCGAATCGTCCGAAGACAGGTGGCTGGACACGCGGAAGACATGCAGAGTTCGGATCGTCCGAAGACAGGTGTCTGGACACGTGGAAGACATGCAGGGTTCGGATCGTCCGATAAGGGTTCGGAAGGTCCGAAGTGTACAGTGGATCGGATCGTCCGAAGTGGATCGGATCGTCCGATCGTTGTCTATAAATAGAGGCGCGAGGCTTCATTTGTTACTCGCCAATTCCGAGTGTTCCAGAGCGTTTTAGTCGTTTCTGATGGGTTTCTAGTCTTTTCCCGAGGTTTAGGCACTAGCGGAGAGCTACTGGTTTTGTAGCGGAGCTGTGCTCTAGTTGGGAGCTAGCGGCATCAGTGGGCTGACTACGGACGCAGACTTGATTCTAGGACTGATTGCTAGGATCTACTGGTTTGAGGTACGAAAATACTATCCGAGATAGCAGGATTGAGTATGCTTTACTATGTGTTGCATGTTTATATGTTGCATTATTATCTGTCATATGATGCATGGTTTATTATGCGGCATTTGCATAATCATGTTGAGCCTGACTATTTTTGAGATAGCCTGTTGAGAGGGTGCTCAGCCCTCGTTTGTTGTGGATGGTTGGACCCCGTTGGCCGACGGTGGTCAGGTCACCGGTATATCCACAGGTTTATTTTGGTATGGGAGCCACCTCCTGGTGCGACGGCGCAGAGTGCTACATACCTTGACGTCATTTACCTGAGCAGTATTTCGATATACCCAGATCCTGGTATCCAGTACATTTTGCATACATGCATGTCATAGTCTTTTATACTCATGCTTTCGGTGCTGAGCGTTTTATGCTCACGTCCTCGGTTTATCTCTGTTTTGGACACCCTATTCGATGGGGCAGGTCTCAGGTTGGACGGTCCAGGAGGGAGTGGACAGGGAGCTGGCAGAGGTTGACCTGTAGTTGTTGGTATTTGTTCTTGGTATTTAGTTCGATCTGGTTGTTTAAGTATTTTGTACTTACAGATTCGATTGGGTTGTATTACTATTTTTCCGCTGTTTACCTGATTCAGTTTTAAATGTTAATTTTGCATGCTTAAGTTCTGATTAGTAGGTGATTCTGGAACGGGTCACTACAGATATCCCATCTTTGGAGATAACATGTCCCAAGAAGACAACTCTGTCGAGCCAAAACTCGCACTTGTTCAACTTAGCATACAGTTTATGATTCCTTATGGTTAGCAACACAATCCTTAAAGTTTGTGCATGCTCTTTAAGGCTACTAGAGTATACCAGTATGTCATCAATAAGACAATGAAAAACTTGTCAAGATACTTCTGGAATACTCGGTTCATCAAATCCATAAATATTTCTGGAGCATTCGTAAAACCAAACGGCATCACTAGAAACTCGTAATGCCTATAATTTGTTCGAAATGCAGTCTTAGGGATATCACGTTGATGAACTCGAAGTTGATGATATCCAGACCATCAATCGATCTTCGAGTACACTGAAGTCCATTGCAGTTGATCAAACAAATCATCAAGCCGTGGTAACGGATATTTATTCTTGATTGTTACTCGGTTCAATTGTCGATAATCTATGCAAAGTCGCGTAGACTCATCCTTTTTTTCACAAACAACACTGGTGCTCCCCAAGAAGACACACTGGGTCTAATGTACACTTTGTCAAGAAGATCTTGTAACTGTTGTTTCAACTCTTTCATCTCCGTTGGTGCCGATCTATAAGGTGCTCTGGAGATAGGTACGGTTCCTGGTACCAACTCTATCTCCGCTTCCACTTCCCTCTCCGGAGGAAATCCAGGAATTTCATCGAGGAAAACATCAGGAAATTCATCGACAGCTGAAATATTCTTCACGTCGATTACATCCTTAGATACGTGAGCATAAATGAGGTATCATTCTCCTCCTTTCGCTAAAGCCCGTTGTGCATTTACAGCAGACACTACTTGCAATGGAGGTCAAGCTCCCTCACCGAAGAAGAACCAGTTCTCGTCTCCTTCTGGACGAAACTGAACGAGACGTCGATAACAATCTACAGGCGCTCTATACTTAGTCAATAGGCTGATTCCCATAATACAATCGAAATCTTCCATAGCCAATATCATCAAATTTGCAGACAAGTATTTTTCCTCAAACTCTAACAAACAGTCTACTACAAGTCTCTTAGCTAAAACCTCTTGTCCCTTCGGTGTAGACACCGACATCAAAACATCTAATGACACATAGGGTAGTTTATGCTTCTTAACAAACATTGATGCTATGAATGAATGCAATGCTCCAATGTCAATTAATACATATGCAGAAATACCACATAAAATAAAATTACCTGCAATGACTCTCTCGTTTTGCTCCTCAGCTTGTTCTTGGTTTAGGGCAAACACTTGCTCCTGAACTCGTGGGCGTTGCTGAGATCCTTGTGATATTCTTCCACGACAAGAACCTTGAGCAAGAAAACCTTTCTATTGCACAGTGGCCTCAGATTGTTTTCCACTTTAAGACCCTGTCATAGAACCTCTGCCTCCACTATGATTCTCCAAATTAGGGCAATCCCTCTTCGTGTGACGAAAACTACCACAATTGAAGCAAGCACCTGTTTCTCTTCGACAATTCTCCGTCTGGTGATTGCATCCGTAGTCGCCACATTGCATCTTTTTCCTGCCAAAGCTGTGTACCCCTCCAGAACCGGAAGAATAAGAAGAAGATACAGACTTCTTGAAAGACTGACCCCTTGGTCCCAACGAACTAGAACTTTTGCTAGCTTGCATAGCCTTCTTTCTAGAAATACTGATCTCGGCTTGACGAAAACGATTCACCAGTCCTTCGTACGAAGTAGGATCGTCACAGATAGAAACCTGGTAAAAAATTTCCTTGTTCAAACCATTCAAAAAGTGAGAATATTTTGTTGCAGAATTCTCACTAATGTGAGGAGCGTATGACAACATATCCGTAAAACGCTTTTGGTAATCCTCAATGTTAGAATCTCTTTGCTTCATGATCAACATTTCCATCTCCTTCGCCTGACAAAGAGCTGGCGGAAAGTGATGATTGATGAAGGCCTGACGGAAATGTTCCCAACCGATCCTCCCATGCTGCTGACCTAGAATGACAGAAACAGGTTTCCACCATTTCTGAGCTTTTCCTTGGATCATGAAATCGGTTATCTCCATCTTCTCATCCTCGTCATAGTGCAACACTCGAAAACACTGTTCCATGATATCGACCCAAGCTTCAGCAACATCAGCATTCTCATATCCGATCAACGGTGGAGGTCCAATCTTCATGAAATCCATAATGTTGACACGGTTCTTACGTCTCCTTTCATCATGATCTCGGTGATGCCTTCCGTCACGATCTCTACGACGATGTTCTCGGCCAGCCTCATCATCGCCATAACGTGCATGTCTCACACTAACTTGACTACTTCCATCTCCTGACATCTTAAAGGAAACCAAAATCAACCTCTAAATCCTCAAAACAAAATTATTAATGTCCCAAAAATCCTTGCATTCTTTGATACCACCAAATGTAGCGCCCCTTACCCGAGCCACTACTAAACAGACTAATAAATATGCAACATTAAACTTAATAACAACAATTTAACAGCGGAAACCAAATACTTAATCATCTTACAACCCAAACGAAAACAAAACAATAACAGCAGTCTTAAACATTAATACAACCATAATGAAAACATAACTCTGAATGAGAAAATGATAAACCACATAAAACCTCAACTGGATCACCACCGAAAACCCAATTGATCTAGCCAATGCCCTGGTCGTCCGAACCGTTCAACCTAAGACCTTCCCCGTGGAATGGGGTGCCCAAGATGAAAACAAGGACGTGAGCGACAATCACCCAATACGAGAATGTACGAGTATACAAACTGATATGATGCATGGGAAATGCAACATGCTTGGATATCAAGATCAAGTCAAGAATCTCCTGCTCAGTTTAGAGACGCCTGAGTGTGTAGTCTCTGATCTGCCCTAGGCATGTTTCGGCTCCCACACTCATTATCAAGATGTGGACCTACAATGTACAGGTCATCAGAGCCCGCGGGTCCTGTCGGACACAGTATCTCTCGATGCCTCATCGTCCACAATACAGAATAGGGCTGAGGGGCCCCAACAAACGAGGTATATCTAAAAAAATATCAGGCTCAACATGATATGTCAAAAATAATATGTCAAAGCAGTAAAACATGTATCATGCAACAGATAAATATGCAGCATATAAGTGTGTATACCATGCTTGGATATCTCAGTCAGTACATCACGTGCCTCACTAAAACAATCTAATAGAAAGCTCTGAACCTAGACAATACCAACAAATTGAAATCACTAACAAACCAGATCAAACATGCTACAAGGTTCTTCCTAATGATCCTTAAATCACTATTTAAGGCTTTAGGATTATACATGCGTCTGTCGTCAGCCTGCTGATGATGTCTCGATCTTATTTCACCGACCCCTCCTCGAGTCGACACTAGCTCCGAAACTTCCCGAAACCATAGTGCCCTGGAAACTGACTAGAAAACCTAAGGTATATGGCTAGAACTCTCTTTGAAGAATGCGGTGTAGGAAACAAAAGAATCAGCCTCCATTTATAGGCTGCATCCGGACTATTTAAGAAATCCGAATCAATCTTATCTGCCATGTGTCAGAATCTCTTTTGTCTAGTTGGATTTCAAGATATAATGAAATCTGAAGTAGATCGGGTTATCTCTTTTTAAATTCGGTGGATCCCAACAGCTTGATCCCGAACTATCAATTCCTTAATAATACTTAATTAACAACTCATTAATTATCTCTTAATTAATATTTCATTCAAAACAAGGATTCGGGTCATTACAGCACTCCTTGAAAAGTGGCTTCTCAGTAATCTTCGGAACGTTTTCTCTAGGTGGATGTCCTTGTGGTTCGTACAGTCCTGGCCGGTTCGGTGGTCCCGTAAACGACATCTTGTTCTGTTGACTTGATTGCTGGGCACGATTCCTCTTGCTCTGCATTTCCCAGTCAATATCCTTCAGAGATTGCGCGCCTCAAAAAACTTTAGAAACAGCAGTAGTATAGTCAATAGGATCAGTCAGCATCTCGTCTTGACGGATCATGGGACTCACACCATCCAAGAAATGTCGTAGTTTTTCCGTAGCATCATTGGCAATCAAATGCACAAAATGACAGCCCCTATCAAACTTCTGCACAAACTAAGCAACAGTCAAGTCCCCCTGGCGGAGACTAATAAACTCTCTCTTCAACCACGAACGAACGTCGGTAGTGAAATATTTATCATAGAATATCCTCTTGAAATCCTCTCATGTCAGAGTTGCTAAATTCACTCCTCGCTCCGCTCCCTCCCACCATAAGGATGTGTCGCCCTTCAGCAGATATATGGTACGACGAAACTCGGTCAGCGTCCATCTTATCCATATACCTAAAGATCACCTCTAAAGATCTAATTCATCCTTCAACCACGAATGGATCAGTAGTGCCAAAAAAATCCGCGGGATCCATCCTCCTAAATCGCTCATAAACAGCTTCCGGTCGGACCCTCGCCCCATTTCCAACGTGCTGCTCTAGTAAACGAGCCATACCGATTAGTACACGGGCACTAAGACTCTGATTAGGTGGAGGCTGTAGAATCTCCTCGTCCTGCCTATCCTCATTATTACTACGAAGAATCCCTCTAGGTAGCATCTCTGTAAAAATCATCCATACCACGTAACCAACATGCATTTAACAATTTAAATGAAACATGCATCTAACCAATATATTATGTATCATAAAAGCATTTTAAGTTCAACATATAAAATCTAAAGCAGTAAAAACTTACAGACTTGAGGCGTGACTTCTTGAGCTTCTTAGAGTGGTAGTAACAAAACCATTTGGGGATCCTTGGCTCTGATACCAACTGAAACGTCTAATACTATTTAACTTAAAAATCCTACTAAATTTTTTTTCTTTTAAAATTGATCCTAGAATTCGAAATTCACAATTAAAAATATAATTAACATTTCCATAATCTAAATATTAATTTAACATTTAAAATCTCAAGTGTATAAAAATCCCTAACTTTTTAATTACCAAAAATACTACGTCGACCTTTAACAAGATCAACTAACATCAAAATAAAGATGAAAATCTCTAATAAATCATTATCTTCCCAAACATTAACATAAACTTTTTATACTTAAACAACCCTCGTGAACCATGAATCGACCCTTGTGGACCATGGTTCGAACCCTTACCCTTTTCTAAGCCAAGTTCGAATCCCAACCACTACATCAAGCCACGGTTCCCAAACGCCGAGCCACGCTCGAGCCATCCCGGACCAAACCTAACCCTGACCCTCCTGGGCTCTACCTGAACCCTCTTGGACCAGCACCAAACCAGCCCAGCCCAGCCCAGCCCACCACGTTCGCCCCAACCTTTCTTTCCTAAACCCTACGGGGCACATGCGCCTTCTCTAGGCTACGCACGGCCAGGGCCCAGCCGCTCGTACCAGGCCTCTGCCCCTTACCTAGAAGCACCATGCACCCCTCTGGATCCTGTCTAGCCGATTAACACTTCTTCTGACTAGCGTGCAACTCATGCTCATCCCCTAGTTCCTAGGGCATCGCGGCTGCGCCTACAGCAAGCCAACACCTATCCTATCCCATCCTGTCTGTCTAGTTGCAGCCTGTCCATGGCCCTAACCAGGCCTTGGCCAGCCCCTGGTGTGTTGCTCCCCTAGCCGTGCCCTTTCCCAAGAGTACACCCTAAAAGACCCTATAACCTTCCTCCCTCAGGAAAGCTCAGTTCCAGCCTTCGTGTTGTCCCCTAGCGGCTCTTTTCCTATCCCTTTAACATCTTATAATGGCAGCGTGTCTTTAGAACTCTTAACGTATTTCAAATAAGCGTAAAATCATTAAAAACGTTGAAAATATTTATCCTATCGTTAAACATTTCATGCTCAAATACTTTTCATGCAAAAGTACGTTAAACAAGCATAATATGATTTGAATGGGTAAATTGCTCATAACTTCCCAAACCCAAACTCAACTTTACCCAAACTCCCTACACCTCAAAACCTTTCTTTAAACTCCTTAATACCTTAAATGGACAAAAATACCCTTATTCTTATTTTAAGTTTAATTGATCCTCACGCTTTCCAAAATGGTATCAGAGCGATAGGTTGAATTATTTCGAACACAAATTTTATTATTAATAGTAACTAATTGTATGAGAAGGAGAATTTTGAAAAAATTATGAATCCGAACTTCGGTTCGAGAAAAATAATTAACAAGGAATATTCCAATATTTTGAAATATAAACAAGTGTATCTAACTATTATTAGATATCAGAAACATAAAGGGAAGCTACTGCACCCTCACATAAAATCTCAGGTAAACTTATTATTCAAAAAATAAGTTTTTGTAGATAGTTCCAAATTCCTCTAAGCTCTCTTCGGATCTTAGGGAAATACATAAGACAGTACAAAATTATGGCAATATGCTATACTTTGTACCTCAAAGGGTTGAGAAAATCCTTGAAACCCAGGAAGAAATTCTTGGGATATTAAATGATATTCAAACAAGAATTCAAAAACTAGAACAACAACCAAGTTCTAGTAAAAGAAATTCGGGAGGATGGTTACCACCATCATTTGGTACCGAACCTTTGTTACATCAGCAAGGGAAGACCAGAGTGGTGTCAAAACCTTTGACTGAAGAAGAAAAGATGATCAATCTAATTAAGTATGTCTCAGAAAAGAAATTAATCTGATGACAACTTTAGAAAGGATTGGTTTGGAGGATCTACAAGAGCTTGCGGAATCTTTCGCAAATCTCAAAGTAGTAGATCTAAAGATGAACACAGCAGTAGGTGAAACACTACTTGCTAAAAGGGAAATTATGGGATCTCATAATATAAATATGAGAGAATCTCAAACTGATTTCCATACTGGTGGAGGATCACACCCAGCAGGAACAAGGGCAAGGAAAAATCAAATTCCTTTGCACCAAACACCCTATGGGAAAACTGTTTTGGATCCTATACATCCTTACGGGGTTATGCTTAACCTTGATGTATTAGACTTCAAAAACAGAGAAGATCTCATAGACGATTGGACATCTGCTATGAGAATTGCAGCAGGAACACTCGATCTCAATAAAGAAGGATTCATTAAACTTTGGAAATGAGTCTTATGGTATCAGTAAAAATTGCTTGGGACATGACTTCATTAGACATGAAGGATTCAATCCTAGCTGGTGAATCTCTTAGTGAGATTGCTAGAAAAATGGCTACCCTATTTAAAGCACACTTTATAGGGGTAGACTATTTCAACAGTCAAGATACAGAGAAGAAGAAGAAATATACTCAAGCTCTGTATAGTCTGGAATTACATGATATATTTTTGGTGGATGAATACATTATGTTATTCACTAAATATAGATGGAATTCAAGAGTCGAAGAAGATACAGTTATGCAGCTTTTCTTTGCAAAAATGCCGAGTCCCTAGAGAGAAAAGCTCATTAGGGAATACGTACCTAGAAATCCAGATACGTTGGCACGAAGAGCCTCTTTCCTCAAAGGAAAGTTGGCAAAATGGTGTCACATGGCGGCATTACAAAAGAATTACAAACATGGGTATCAACATAAGAACTCCTTTGTGTTGTAAAGAAAATGATCTTCCAACAATTATTGGAAGTAAACCACAAAAGCATAAGTAGAAAAGTTTCAGGACTCATCCTTATGCTCGAAGTGGAAGAAGTTCTTGGAAACCAAGAACAATATGGTCTAGACAGAAAGCCAGATCTTACAAATCTGGACAAAGAAGCGGACCATCAAGAAGTAAGATATCATCCCAAGCATCGAGTTCATCTCGAAGCACAGGAAGAACACCTACAAAGAAAACTTTCAGAAGAGCTCATAGTCGATCCAATGAAAGTTTCAAGAATTGTAATTGCTGTACATGTGGAGTAAGAGGTCATATCTCAACCAACTGTCCGAAAAATGAGAAAAGAGGTATTAAACGTTTCGATCCTACCCCGGATATTGAAGAAGCAGTTTATTACCAAGATCTTATTCAAGTATACCGATTTGAGGACATCGCCTCAGGTGAAAGTATATATGAAGAAGAAGAATTCTTAAGTCAGGAAGAATCTGATGGAACAGAATCGGAATCTGACTGAAGACGAGGTGTTTCGACACGAAACACATGAAGATCTGTCTGGGTTTTTCAGCCAGACAACAATATCTTATAACATGGTTCAAAGAATCATGAGAGAAAATCCGAGTCTACAGAGATATCAAGGTTTCTCTGCAGGACAGATAGAAAAGTTCTTAGGAATTCTTGGCCTAAGAAATAGAAAGCATCATCTAATCTATAAAGTTTCTAGAAGGGAAATGGCTATTCCTGATGGAACTTATAGTAAATTGAATGAAGATGCAGTTAATTCCTATCGAAGAAATTAAGGAGGAATTACAAAAACTCAAGATAGAAGTAGCAAGGACCATGTCCTGGATTCATATCGGAGCAGTCCAGATTATGATAAAGGCTACTTTCAAAGAAGGAATAGATTCACCTATTGATATTGCTATATGCAATAAAAGAATGGAGAATCTACAAGATTTAGTACTGGGAAAAATCTCAGGAAACCTCTGTGCAGGAAATATTGTAGGAGTAATCTATCCAAGGATAGCCTACAACCTGGTAGATCAAGATTTCAGCCGAGCCTTGACATTGCATCAGAACTTCAAGGAAAAAAGGTTGATGAAATAAGGTAATAGACCATATTCTATTACCTATCAGATTTCATATGCTCTATCTAATACACATCATTCTGAATTGTTTATTAGAAACGAGTTATTGAAATACCAGAGATATTTGAAAAATTTGCTCAGGCAATTTATCCAGAAAGAATTGAGTTTCCTTTAATACAGGAAACAGATATCCAAATCCAAGACAAACCGATTCTACAAAAAAATCAAAGTCTTAGATTGGAATCAAGAAGACTATCTTTTCAATGAGATAGAATTACAATTTACAGATGGGTAAAAACGCCTGTCATAGAAACCCAACATGAGCTGAAAAGTTTTTCTACAATAGGAAAGCTTAGATGCCTAGAAGGGTGGAAGGAAGTAGAAATAGTATTTGATATTACGAAGAAAAGAAATCAATTTCCTTTTAATACCATATATTATTTGGAACAACCTACGATAGCAACTTACCAAGGAGTGATTAATATCGGAGAATTGGAAGTCCATATCCAAGGAATTCCAGGGAAAGAATCAGATCGACTGATTCTTGGACTAGAGTTTCTCGAGTAACACAAACCTTGGAAACGTCTAGAATATGGAATGGAGTTTATGGCAGAGGATAAAATGTGGAAAATCCAATGACCACAAGTCCATTTTCCATATACATTCCGGTAGGAATGTTATATGAACAATATAAGGCAGAATATTTTGCAGCTTATATTTATTCA
This sequence comes from Primulina eburnea, assembly GCF_022965805.1. Taxonomy (NCBI): domain Eukaryota; kingdom Viridiplantae; phylum Streptophyta; class Magnoliopsida; order Lamiales; family Gesneriaceae; genus Primulina; species Primulina eburnea. Next base: position 26,110,858 of record NC_133116.1, read on the forward strand.
GGTGCTGGAATTTGTACCTTTAAACGAGGAGTCTTTCCAAATAATTTGGAAGAAGAATTACCCAAGATAGCTGGAAGAGATTTTTCCAGAAGAATCTTAATCTTATGTAAAGGGATTAAAATGACTGAAATCATGATTGGCAGTGCCGGACAAACACCTTGGTACAAGGTAAAGACACCACCAATTTATTTTCATGATACAGGAGCTGACATATTGTTAGGAAATAATTTCCTACAAATGTTTAAGTCCTATACTCAAGAAAATGATAATAGACGATTAGTGTTCACAACACCCTGTGGTCACAAAATCATAGTCCAGAGACTACGAGAGGCATTTTACAGAAAATTGCCAATCTAGTTTCGCAGCAAGCGTGGTGATTCAGGAAAACTTTTGAACCCAAAAATGAAGGATTCAAGATGGTTTGGAGAAACAATGCTCCAGTTGAGAGCAGATAAGGGACTCCAACCAGAAGATATAGAATTTCTTAAGATAACTCTACAGACGAATGAAGTAGAGTTTGAATCCAAGGTATCACTGGAAGATGTCAAGAAGAGGATATAAGAAAACTACAATATAGATCCTTGGCATGGTGGGACAGAAATCAACTCAAAGCTTGCCTTAAGATTAAGGAAAACAAAGAGTATGAATTTGTCCGTTGCAAGCCTATCCCAACGAATATCATTGATCAAAGGGATATGCAGATTATAATGAAGGAACATTTGGACCTTGGTTTGATCAAAGCAAGTATGCCACCATATAGCAGTCCAGGTTTTCTGGTAAGAAATCATGGTGAGATTAAACCAGGAAAACCCAGATTGGTTATTAATTATCAAGAAATTACTAAAATTCTGGAGTTTGGTGGGTATTTTATACCTAGTAGAGAACACTTGATTAGTTGTATACGCAACGCCAAGATATTCTCTAAATTCGATTGTAAGTCTGGATTTTACCAAATTCGGATGCAGGAAGAAAACAAGAAATTCACAGCTTTCTCCACACCTCAAGGACATTATATTTGGGAAGTATTACCAATGGGATTGGCTAATTCACCCCAAATATTTCAAAGAAAGATGGATAATCTTTTTAAATATTATTTTAAGTTTATGTTTGTATACATTGACGATGTTTTAATAACATCTGAAGATATGAATGAACATGTTAAGCATTTGGAGATATTCTCTAATGTTTGCAAGAAAGAAGGAATGGTTTTATCTGAAAAGAAAGCAGTCATTGCTAAAAGGAAGATTGAATTCCTCGGAATTGAAATCAACGAGTCAGGAATAATTCTGCAAGAACACATAGTGGAAAAGGTGCAGAATTTTCCAGAAAATCTAAAAGACAAGAAGCAACTTCAAAGTTTCTTAGGAGTTGTTAATTTTGCTGGGATGTTTATCAAAAACCTAGCAAAACACATGAAGGTGTTCAGTCCATTATTGAAAAAAGATGCAAGATTTATATGGACAAAAGAACACACAGAAGGAATTATCCATTTAAAGGAGGTTTGTAAAAATCTTCCAAAAATGGCTATTCCTCAAGACGAAGATTATCTGGTATTGTATACCGATGTCAGTGATCATTGGTGGTCAACAGTTCTTACTAAGCTCACACCAGATGGAGAACAACCATGTAGATATTGTAGTGGCTTATTCTCAAATGCAGAAGCCATCAGATGGCATATCAACGAGAAAGAATTTTATGTAGTAAAAAGGGATTTTGAAAAATGGTCATTATTCTTACTTGCAAATAAATTCACTTTGAAAGTTGATAATACACAGGTGAAAGCTTTCTTAAGGAAAAAAATTGAACCTAAACCTGAGAAAGCCAGATTATTAAGATGGCAAGAACTATGTCAGAATTATATTTTTGATATTGTGATAATAAAATCTCATGAAAATATTCTTGCAGATTTTTTAACAAGAGATGGACAGCATTGACATTGGTGCTATTATCAAGATGCAGAGGCATTTGAGGGAACACCTAGAAATGCTTCAAACCGAGTTCAACAAGTTGGCCGTTAACGCAGAAGTTGCGGGAAGGCTACAACAAGCTGATAAGAGAATTGTCTCACATAGAATTACAGGTTGTTCACAGGCATATACTCTTTTATTTCTGTAACATGTCACATATAGGAAGATGGTCAGAAAACATCTGCCTTGAATGCTAAAACCAGAAGGAACCTGAATTCAGTAAAGAATTCAAACTGAGATCTGATCGGAAACACTTAACCGACACAAGCACAAGTGGGGATGGACCACCTTCACGTTTTCCTCGAGGACAACGAAAACCAAAGATTCCTCGACAAAATTAAAGGTGTACATACGATCAGTCCACTAGCAAAAAGAAAAACCCACCATGTGAGTGGAAGGACAAAGACCACCAATAATAGGTGGTAAATGACACTAAAACCACTAATAATGAGTGGTAAAAGACAAAAAGACATTGGATACTATATCTTTAAAAATCCAATGAATAAAAGCAAGACAACTGGTCCCGAAATTTTCATCTATAAATAAGGACAGATTGGAACCAGTGAAACACATCAAGAAAGAAAACTACAGAAAATATATTTTACATATCTGAAGGTTTTAAAAAGAAAAATCAAGTATGAAAGGAAGGAGCTGAAAGCTCTCAGATCATTAGCTCAAACGTTCCAAGAAAGAGGGGAAGAAATTACAGCTGATCTTTTTCAAACGCATTCCTACTAGCAGTGCGGTGAATTAAAAGAATGAGAAAAGTTGATGTCTAGATTAATAATCTAGAAAAAGACATTGCAGGAAAGGACCACTCAACCACTATATGGTCCCCAAGCAAGCTGTAAAGGATATGAAGATTTGAAGTCCGATTTTCAAATCCGAAGTAGCCTTCTATAAATAAAGAAGTAGAATGAAGATGAAGGCATCGATCAACCTCTTCGATTTTCTTCTAAATCATTTGTAATAATTTTCTTTCAAGTGTATGTGTGTAGTGAGTTCAGCTACTGTGAGTAGCTAAACAAGTTTCTCCTCTTCTATAGGAGGTTACTATGTATTAATAAAATTTTGTTGTTTGAATAAAGAGATCTTTGCTCTTAGCCCCTCTCATGTATTATTTTCAAAATTTAATCTTTTATTGTACACCCTAAGGTAGGAAACGAATTAGGGTTGTGCAAGGTACTGTTGAAGGAATCTACGTCGGTAACCATCTGTTGCGATTGCGTGGTTGGGCTTTTAGGTGCAGTCTGTAAAATACGGTGGATATAAACCGGTAGTACTCCGGTCAAAGAGGTAAAAGATTTAATTTATTTTACGGAAGCATGATGTGTAATTATTTACAAATGAAAAATCAATTATTCAAAATGAAGATATAAGGGTAAATTTGGAAATTTAAAAGATATGGGGAGTTGAAACAAAGTTTTAGTGGATTAAGGAGTAAAAGAAAATTTGAGGATGGGAATATGGATTTTTTGACAAGTTCCCCTAGAATAATTTGTATTCTACTATTTTCAGAAAAATTTAATCATATCAATAAGTCTTGAAAATATTTTATCTTGATCGTCCCCAATTTCTTTTCCCCAGCTTATAATCGATTATTCGGATAAAATCTTATCATGAAATTGACGTTTAATCATATAATATACATCAAGGAAGCATTTACAATCAGTTGAATAAAACAGTTAAGCAATTTAAATCATTTGTATGCATACGGTTTACATGGATTGACTTTTGGACGTTACCATATATCTATGTGTGTGTATAGATATATAACTATCACACACACTGCTGCATTGTCAAAAATGACTTTACATATATTTTCAAGAAAAAATATCAGATGAGAATTTTCAATAAGGAAAATAAAAAATTATGTTAAGATTATAATCATAAGAAGATAGTATTTGGATGAAATATTCGGCCACCATCATTCCATTGTGTACGGATTTTTAAAATGCTGACAAGCTAATATCGACGCAAATTTCGTTTAAAATGTATCTAATGATCTATACAATGATCTTGGAATTGATTAGACGTTCGAAAAAAGAGATTTATTAGTAGAAATTTACAAAAAAGTAATATATATGTACTTAGACCCAGAAAAATTGTAGCCAAGATTGTATACACAAATGTAGTCAAATTTGGACACCATGTGAAAATCAAAATCAAAATTTTTATTTTTTGAATGTGCCCAAGAAAGAAAACAGGTGAGCATATTACTATTAATCTAACAATTATTTGTCAAATTGTGTATAAATGCGACTCAAAGCATGCGCTAGGCGCCTGCATTCCAGCACTTGATGACATGTAAAAAGCATACGCTTAGTCATTAATTAGTTTAAGAAAACGATGTTTCCATTTGATGGGTCAAGAATAGATAAACTAATATGCACCGTTGCTTTATCTGTACTAGTTACTTTGCACACGTACTCATGCGGTGTATGTACAGTTTTTTTTTTAATTATCTATGAACTAATGCGAAATTCGACAAATTATCGAGAGACTAAAATACTATTTGAATTGTTGTAATTTAAAAAAAAACAAAAATGTTTTTCGAAATTTTAAAAAAAAAAAAGAAAAAGAAAAATGTAAATTTTGATATCAATTTGAAGGCAAAACTGGTAAAACAAAAAACTGATCAAGGACAAAATTGTAAGATCAAAAAACAGACCAACAATTTTGTTTCTATTAGACAGATTCTTAATAATAGTAATAGATAATAGTAATAGATAATAATAATAGTAATATATAGATAGATAATAGATGGCTATAAATATTTAGTATTTTTATTATGAAAAGGTTTCCTTTCTTTAATGATTTACGATTATTTTTTGGATTATACACTCTTTTTCTGAAAATATTTTTCCATTTGCTGCAACAATTATACAAAATTGAGCTAGTAAATTGGCTTAAATTAGAAAATTTTTAAATCTTAGTAATCATAATTATGTATTAATCAAAAAATTTAATTTATTTTTTAATATTTTGATCGTTTTCTTATATCCGGATTGAGGTGAATTCGAATAAAAAATAATCTTAAGAGAGTTTTTGTATGCTTCTCTACGACAGCTTACTATTGTTGTGTTGACATTTGACAAAATTAGAGTATTTTATTACTAAACGTCGATACATATATTTCTAGAGAAGCGGCAATTCTCTAGAAATGCCCAAATTCATATTTTACATACTACTTTCTCTTGAGTAACGAAACATGCGTGTGAACATAATTTGTTACCATTATTATTTTAATCAAGTAACGTATGCATTCACAGGCCCAATCTTTATGTTCAAGGACGATATTCAAATATTTAAAGGACAAATTTATTACTCGAAACACGTAGCAAATATTTTCATTCACATGTAAATATGAAAAAAAAAAACACACAAATTATTACACAATAACAATATTACAAGTAACAAAAGCCACACAGTACCGAAGTTTCTTTCTCATTGCATCTGTAGAGCCTTACTTCTGCAATTTCGGCTGCTCTCCCGCATTATCCACTGGAATAAATACACGAAATATCAGTGAGAAAAATTTAGATGCACAAATCTAAATCTGTACATATCGAATCAAGTGCTCGGAAGCTTACCGTGGGATTCATTGATGGAGTCCTGAGCAGTTTGCGTCCCAGTGCCCATACCCATCCAGGATCCAACAGTATCCTTCACCCTGCCGACAACCCCCGGCCCCGAGCTTTGACGCCCCGCATCCAGTGCGTCCTCGCCTTCTCGCTTGCCTTCTATGTCCTCGGTCACATTCCCGATCGGCGGCTTCTCTTCCCCTGTTTTCTGAAAGTACCCTTCCTTTTTCTTATGAATAGCGTCGGTAATGGTCTCGGATAGCGCCTTGTCTTCATCTCCAGGCTTCAATTTCTCATCCAAATAGTCTTTCGTAGACACCCCTTTATCGGTGCCTGTGGCTGCAGCGTCCCCGCCGCCCTGGAATTTAGACATCACAGTGGTGCCAGCATCTGCTGCTTTCTCATAGACAGGGTTCAGTGTTTCAGCGATTCTCTGCGTGTAACCAGGTGTTGATTCTGATCTTGGCTTGTTAGAAGGACTCGTCTCTTTTTGTCCGTAACCTTCGCCTTGGTTTCCCGCTTCTCCGCCGCCCTGGAATTTAGACATCACAGCGGTGCCTGCGCCTGCCACTTTCTCATATACAGGGTTCAGTGTGTCGGTGATTTTCTGCGTGTAACCTGGGGATGATTCTGATTCAGGCTTGTTAGAAGGACTCGGCCCTTCTTGGCCAGAACTTCCGCCGTATCCTAGCTTCGACGCAACCACGTTCTTAGCGGAGATAGCTTTATCACTAATCACAGAGGTCGCTGAGGAGCCTTTTCCTGCCTCGGTGTTCGAGTCAAAACTTTTCGGGTCCGATTCAGGATTTTCCAGCGTGGTAACTGGATTGGAATCCGGATTAAACTGATCGTGGCTACCTGTAAAAGGCCTTTTTTCTGGCTGCTGCTTTGTTTCAGATTCATTGCCCACATTCATATGATCGAATCTGTGGATAAGCTGACCAACCCCAGCTTCTTTACCACCTGTAGTATCGAATTGTAATCAATGCTATTAAGACTGAAACTGATGCGAATCATAAATTATAATTTTTCAGGACAATTTGACGAAAATTCTACCATCTCCGGTGGGATCAGACACTTTGGACTCATAATTCGAAGGAGGAACAGGAGCATCTCCGGCCCGGAAATTGGTTGAGTGTGGGTCCTCCTCTAAACCCATTGATGGCCCGAGTTTAACCTCTGGTTCTCCGGCACTTTCTTCTTCCCTCTGTACAGAAACAGGCTTACTTGGAGCAGGAAAATGCTTGTTTTCAGATGGGTTTTCTTGTTCATATCCCGTTTGAGCTGGAATATTAGGCCTAGCTTTTGCTTCACCTTTCACCATCGGATCGATCCGATCCCCCCGAGTATCTGCTCGCTTCTCCTCATTTTGATCGTGTTTCACCGGCAGATTCGTGCTGTTGATCACAGTTGAATCATGCGCTACACACACAGCCCAAAAAAGGAAGAAATTAAGAATCAAGATTTAACAACTAGAAAAGTTGAACCAAATTTCAGTCGAAAGATGGACGGAGACGTACTGGGAGCAGCACCATGGATTTCACGATCATTTGCAATTTCTTCGTCGTCGTCGTCTTCTTCTCCGACATTCTCATCATACCTGTACTCGTGCTCTTTCCCTTGGCTTGGCTTCTTTATGGTATTCTTGATTTTCTTTGCCTTGTCCTTCACCTTCTTCAACATCGATTTCTTCTCCCCCGGCTGATTACTCTCCCCTACAAATTACACATCAAAACAACTATGATTCACACTGCAATGCTTAAAGAAAAATCCCACACGATCAAGGCTTCACCATGGCATTTCAGCTGCTGCACAAAACACTAGCACAAGCCCAGGAAGAAATACAACTAAATAACGTTGCATCATGAAATTTCGTCTAAATATATACAATCCTGCTCCATGAAATCAAATCCATACACCCAATTTCGATTATGAGACTTACCCGAGTGGAGGCCAACATCTTCGTGCTCAATGTGCTGAGGAGCAGGACGCTGCATTTGTGATTCCATTTCTCCTTTTCTTCCCCGACAAACTAACTAAAACTTCGATGCTACAAGATAATTCGGATGTCAAATTGATATATAAAATTGTGATTTGTTCGATCAAGTGAATGATGAGAGGAAGCGGCGTCAGTTGGTTTAAATAGAAGGAGAGCGAATTGAAAATTGGCCAGGTTCGCATGGAGATGTCAATTGCAGAGCCGCACACGTAGTATCTTAGCACCTCTAATCTCTTATTGCATACGCGTGTCTTACAGCGAATTGGTTACTGTAAATTATAGATTATTTATTAGCACAGTCGGCGTGAATAATATATAATTGAAGGCTCATATAATATGAATGTTCTAAAAAATTCCGAAACGTGGATGTCAAGCTCCCAATTTTTCAAGCTTAAATGAGATTATTATAAGTTGAAACGTAAAAATCGTTTTTTATTTTTAATGTAATTGTAATTATCTCAAACTAATAAATAGATAAAATAATACATAAATATTATAAATTTAGGTTTGATACATTAATTTTCATATTTATAAAAACATAATAATTTCAAAAATACAATCTTTATTTGTTTTTGCAATTAATCACATTAAAAAATACTAAATATTTGTTAAATCATTATCAGATATATTTAATCATGATTAAAATTAAAAAATAAACATTTAAATTATAAACCTAATTTATTATTTTAAAATAAAAAACATACCTTCAAAATAAAAAATTTAAAAATAAACAGATACGATTAATTGGCTTAAGCACCCTTATTTAAATACGTTAATTACGCTTAATTCGATCAAAGTACCGTTTAATCGCTTTATCCGAAGCGGGTCGTTTTTGTCGATTTTCAAGTTTAAGCGCTCTTAAGCGGGCTTTTTAGAACACGGTATAAAATATTATATATATATATATATATATATATATATATATGTGTGTGTGTGTGTGTGTGTGTTTGAAAAGTACATTTGAAATAATAAAAAAATTTAAAATATATTTTTAAAAATCTTTTTAAAATTCAATATAAAATGTATATATTATATTTTTCTTAATTTAATAATTCCTTTTTTAATAATTTTTTTTTACAATTAAGATACGGCTTTTCTATGCTCGATTCAGTGTTAAAAATTATGCAACTATGCAACATTGGGTTTTTTTTTTATTAATTTTTAAAAATATATAATTTCAAAAATAATTTTGTTGGTAGTATTTTGCAAAACTTACTGAAAATAAAGGATGCTTTTAAATGTCCAAAAATATGATTATGTAAATCGTATGCATGAAAATTATTAAATGACTAAATTAATTTAATTAAATGATTTTGGATGCATAAATTATATATTCTGATTGAATAAATGATTAATTATGTAATTTTACTCGATTGCATAATTTAAAGATTTTTCAGGCGAATTTCGGTGGTTGACTCAGGACGGAAGAACGAAGACGATTAAGGTATTAAAGATTTAAAAGCTAAATTTTTATTTTTACTTAAGAAAATATTCATTTTAAATAATTTAAGAATTTTAGCATTTTTAAAGTCAAATTTAAATTAATTAGTAGGAGCAAGGAATTTTATGAAATTTAAAAGAGATTTTTGGAAATAAATATTTTTTTCTTTGAAATTTGAAAAATATTGATTTTATTAATCTTAATGTGCCTAATTTATTAATTAAAAATGAAGGTTAATTAAGCCCATTAGTTGAGTGTTTTAGAAATTTTTTTGTTTTAATTTTTATATAATTAAGCCCTAAACTCTAAACACACACACCCAAACACACACACACACACACACAAATTTACGGAAAAGTGGTGCAAGATACTGCCAAAGCTAGGGAAGACAAGACAAGGTAGATTTCAATTTTTTTCTTCCTTCGTTCTTCGATTTTCTTCCTCGTTCTTTCTTATAACAACGATCCCTCGACTCCTTTGTATTCCAAAAACCATGTTGTTTGGGCTAAAAATAATTAATTATGGAAGCCCAATTAAATTATATAGGCCCATCAAGTGTAGCGGATTAATTTTTATTGATTCAAAACTGGTCACAAAGTGCTGAAAATGGAGAAGATCGTGAGAGGAGAGGTAGAGATCATGGCGTGAAAAGAGGGGGAACTTGGATCATGGGGGAGTGGAAGAAACCACCTATCACAGCAAAGAAAAAGAAGGGATCGGCAAGCACAGAAGAACTCTACACACACAACTCAACACAGAAAAATCTGCAAAAAGCTCTCTGCTAAATTTACAATCTTCAAGCAATAGTTTTTCAAGCTTTTCAGTATATTTCTAGCGTCTTCTCATTTTAGATTTCAGCACAAGTTATTATAATTTCAAGTTTTGATGAATTCCTACAGTTTTGTAAATTCAAAATCATGTCAGGGGTTTATTTGCATCGATTCACAATAGTTTTCTTTATTTTGGCATTGCATTTGTTTTAGGAGACTATAACTGACGGTCTAATTTAGAATTCACGTCGTTTGAATTTTTAGAAGTTAGATTTTTATCATTTTACACAAATCGGTGCATTTTCGCACCTGGCACGACCGCAATACCAAATATTGTGCAAACATATTTTTGGCACGCCCGGTGGGACCATCACTATGCCGCCAAGGAGAAAAGAAAACGTCAATCAAGGGGATGTAGAGTCTCAACCAAGCCAGGAAGAGATTCACGCTCCACTGACAGAGCAGTCGGCCGCTACGACCGCTGAAGAGCTGACCAGGGAGTTGGATTTGCATCCAAGTAATGTTCCAGAGATGTATGCTCATATTTCAAACCGTTTGGTTGAAGAATTGACTGCGATGAAAATTGAGGAAATATCACAAGCATTATCCAAGGCTGTGTCTGATTGCTTGAAGACAGTATTGGGTAAACCGAACCAGTCAACCGACAAAGAGCAGAGCATAAAAGAGAAAGAAGTGAGCAACCAAGTCCAGGGAAATAACCAAGTCTCTGAATTAGACCAGGGAGTTGGAAACTCAAGGGCTGGCGATCCTCGCCGCCCAGAGTTTACTCTCCCAAATCATCTAGAAAGAAGGTATACACCACCTCACAAGAGAGAAGAAACCTTAGGAGGAAGATCCCAGCCATATCCACGTGCTCATGGAGTGGGGAGTTCGAAACAACCACTTACTCAAGTGTACATCGTGACTAATCCTCTATACCAACCGGGAGCGTATGAAAATATGTCACACATGGATTATCAAGGAGTAGATGGGGGCCTCCCAGGAGGTAATTTTGGTTTAAATGCAGGGTTTCAAGCTCGGGGGGCAAATTACTACCATCACCAACTCCCCGCTCGGAACATGCACGGGATTGATCCAGAAATGGTGAGAGAGGCTGTTCAAGATCTATATGGGCCGACCTTGAAACAGATTGGCCGCCCAGAGTTCCACAAACCATATCCAGACTGCATAGACGTGAATAACCCGTACCCAAGGGATTATAGAGTTCATGATTTCAGTTTATTCTCCGGGGAGGATGGCCAGTCCAGCATGTAACACATAGCCAGATTCACCATCCAGTGCGGGGAATTAGCCAACTTAGAGAACTTCAACAATCTAAAGTTGCGGCTATTCCCGAATTCCCTCACTGGAACTGCATTCGCTTGGTATGCCTCACTCCCCAGAAATTCAGTGATGAGTTGGCAAGAGATGGAAAGGCAATTTCACATTCAATTCTATAGAACAGAGCCAGAAGTGTGCATTGCCGACTTATCTAGAGTTACTCAAAAGAAAGGAGAGTCTGTGGAATATTTTATCGACAGGTTCAAAAAGATGAAAAATAGATGCAAGGTGTTCCTACCGGAGACCGAGTTCGTGAAGATGGCACAAAAGGGGCTAGATTTTGAATTGAGGAAGAAATTTCAGGGAATGGAGTTCAGGGATTTCTTCGAGCTAGCTGCCAAAGTGGCTGAATACGAAGAACTATTGCGGGAAGAGTCGTACAAGAAGAAAACTACTATGGGGTCTTATTATCAGGAGGTGGAAGAGGTGGCATTGGCAGAGATGCAATCGGCCGGGTCTTGCACAGTTCCCCTGCTAAAAAAGAAGCCAACAGAGAAGAACAACTCCCAACTCCCCAAAGACATGCAGTATACATTCGATGTATCAAAGACCGAAGAAGTTTTCGACTTCTTGGTGAAATAAAAGTTCATCACATTCCCGCTTGATCACAAGATGCCACCTACAGAAGAGCTGAAGGGACGAGAGTATTGTAAATACCACAACTCCTATAATCATGCCACCAAATCTTGTTGGGCGTTCAAGAACATTTTGCAAGATAGAATTAACAAGGGAGTTGTGAAATTCCCCAACAAACAAGAGTCTATGACGGTGGATGATGATCCTTTTCCCCCGGTAGCTTTGGTTAATGTGAATGTGACAGATTTGAGGGATCTTCTCAATGAGAAAAGAAGCCGATCCTTTGCAATGAAAGACCGAGTAATCAAGAAATACTGGATTCCAAAGGGTCAATTGTTTGAAGCTCATGGAAGACATAGTGCCGATCAAATACGAACAGTTCAACCGCGTTTCCCCAAAAATGTTGGTGAATCCGCGGCCTTTAGGCCGAGGAATCAACATTTCCTTGAAAGACCAGTGGTGGAAAAACAAAGGTTTAGAGGGGAGTCATCTTGCAATCATCTCCAAAGTAGGTATTCGGACAGGAGAAATGCATATGAATTTGAGTCACGAAGGGTGGAAACTAGAAAGTTATCAGCTGATCAAGGCAGAGAACAGCGTTCATACGAAATCTCAAAAGGAAAAATGATTGAGAGCAGTGGAGTAAAGCCGAGATACGTCCTTCCAGCCAGAGGAGAGTTCAGTGAGTCTTGGAGAGTGGCCCAACACAAAAAGTTCCCTAGGCCACCGACTAGGACACAAAAGAGACGACTGTTGAGAGAAAGAGCAATAGCAAGAAGAGAGGAGTCCGCTAAGTTGAAAAATGAATCCACAAATGATGTTCCAGTCTCCAGGGAGCCAGTGGGGAGTAAATCCAAGTTCGGAAGATCGGCTACTGAGGATAAGTTTGTTGAAGATGATGATGATTTGTTAAGCGAAGAGGATGATCAAGCAAGAAAAACAATTAATTTTCGCGTTGGAGAATTTCACATCACCGTGGACTGTGCCACTGGAGTAGTGATACTACCGGAGAGATTTCAAATGATGGAAGAAGAGAGTGGGCAGTTGATGCCCCAAGAATCAGTGCAAAAGAAAGAGCACGCAAATAAACTCCCTGAAGGGAGTTCAAGAGTGAAAGCCTAAACAAGTGATACTTGAAAATCCTACACCGGCCATGACCAAGCACATAAGGCCGTTGTACATCAAAGCCCACTTGAATGGTAAGCCAGTGTCCAGGGTGTTGATTGACAATGGTTCAGCTATGAATGTTCTCCCAGTAAGAATGTTGAAAAGTTTGGGCAAAAATGAAGAAGACTTGATTCCTTCGGAAGTTTGGGTTGCTGCATTTACAGGGGAAACCACCAAAACCATTGGGGTATTCCCCGCTGATGTTACTGTGGGGAGTATGTCATCGTTATGTGCATTTTTCGTGGTAAACTCTTCTGCCAACTTCCAAGCGTTGTTAGGCAGAGATTGGATCCATGCAAACCAGTGCATACCATCCTCAATGCACCAACTGTTATTATTTTGGAAAGGGGATGATGTGGAGGTTGTAGAAGCTGATGGACGGCCCTTTCAAACAAGTACAAGTGCAGTTGAGGCTAGGTACTACAATGGGGATTTTGGGCCCATCAAAATCCGTAGCAATATCAAGAAAGAAAATCCACTGTACATGCAAACACCAACTCCAAGCTCGGTGTTGGAAAGAATCCTCAAACCTACTGTTATCGTGCCGTCTCGGCCGATAATTCAGCCGTTGATTGAGGAGATTGATGATTAATTCAAACCAAAAAGGAAAAGAGGTAGCTGCAACCTCTATATGGAAGGCACATGTGTAGCAAGTACTGGACAAACTAAAGGAACAGGAAGCATGGGACACTTATGGAACTGAAGTTGTCCAAGAAGAAGAATACGAAGATGATGTGTAGTGACCCGTTCCAGAATCACCTACTAATCAAAAACTAAGCATGCAATTAACCTAATTAACAATAATCAGAGATAACAGCGGAAATAGTCAACAAAAATACCGATAAACTAAACCAACCAGCTACTCAACGTCCTCCTCCTGCTCCTCCTGAGCTGTCCAACCTGAGGCCTGCCCCGTGGGAATGGGGTGTCCAAGAATAAACAAAACCGAGGACGTGAGCGATAAGAACGCCCAGTACAAAAGTATGAGTATACAGACCTATATGAAATGCACATGCTATGATCATGATACCGGGGTAGTCAAGAAACAGGAGTCACAAAAGGATCTCAACAATGCTCAGTCTAGAGGCGCCAAGTGGATAGTGCCGCGCGGTCCAACCTCTGGGTCACTGCATCCACTACAAGACAGACGTGGACCTAAAATGTCCCGGACCACCGAAGCCCTCCCGACCCGTCGGCCACTGTGTACTCTCGGTGTCCATGCGTCCACAAGACAGGGCTGAGCGGCCCCAAGATATAGCTTATCTCGAAAGAGATACAGCTCAACAGTAAAGGCTATCTCAAAGAAGATACGGCTCAACATGAAATGCAACGTGCAGTAATAAACGTGACATAATAGCATGCATCATATGACATATATCAATGCACCACATAATCATGCAACACATATAAGAATGTATACTCAACCAGGATATCTCGGATAGTACTTTCGTACCTCTATCACAGCAAGCCTAGCCTTACGCAACACCGCTAATCAGGTCTAGAACAAGCCTACGCATCAAAAGCATACTCAATCAATACTACCATGCTCGACTAGCAAAACCAGTACTCCCTAGTACTACCAAAGGTTTAGGGTTTACCTTCGTCCGTCGACAGCCCTTTGATGTCGATTGCCTCGAAACTCAGGCGCCGCTACGCTACTACTCCTGGCAGCTCTTGGCTATCGCTCGACCAACAACTAACCCTAGAAACCTTCCAAATCCTCTCAACTATGAGGCAAAACTCAAGAAATTGGCAAGTCAAAATGAGGAAATCCGAGCACTATTTATAGGCCATGTTCGGATCCTCCGAACAACACTTCGGAACGTCCGAACGCTACGTGTCCATTGGCTCTTGACAGCTCATGATCGGATCCTCCGATCATACACTTCGGACCGTCCGAACATGCACGTGTCCAGCTGCTCTTGACACCTCATGATCGGATCCACCGAACCTACACTTCGGAACGTCCGAACTCCCACGTGTCGATCAACTCTTGACACCTAATGATCGGATCCACCGAACTCACTTCGGACCTTCCGACCTCTTCGGTGCTTCCGAACCATCTTCGGTCCGTCCGATCATGACTCGGTCAAAATTACACATTAAACCTTCTTAATCACCATTACTCCGTTAATTACCCAATTTGGAATTCGGGCTACTACATTCTCCCCCCCTTAAAACGATTTCGTCCTCGAAATCAAGTTTAGAGAATGAACAAAACGAAATAACAACATCATTACCCTCAAAATCTAAGGGACAACCCATCACTAGACGCTTGGCTAAAACCGAATGACCCATCGGAGTAGAAACAGAAAGAATGACATCTAGAGAAACATGCGGTAACTTATGACGCTTAACAAATCGTCCTGGTCACCCCAACGACCTACACTTCCCTGACTACTCTCATCACCAAAGTGGTCAGCCATTGCTACAACATAGAATGGAGAAACTAGTAAATTGGTCAACGGAAATCCCAAAACAGAAATCTATATCCCAAAATCGTATGCATGCTCTGATACCATAAATGTAGTGACCCGTTCCAGAATCACCTACTAATCAAAAACTAAGCATGCAATTAACCTAATTAACAATAATCAGAGATAACAGCGGAAATAGTCAACAAAAATACCGATAAACTAAACCAACCAGCTACTCAACGTCCTCCTCCTACTCCTCCTGAGCTGTCCAACCTGAGGCCTGCCCCGTGGGAATGGGGTGTCCAAGAATAAACAAAACCGAGGACGTGAGCGATAAGAACGCCCAGTACAAAAGTATGAGTATACAGACCTATATGAAATGCACATGCTATGATCATGATACCGGGGTAGTCAAGAAACAGGAGTCACAAAAGGATCTCAACAATGCTCAGTCTAGAGGCGCCAAGTGGATAGTGCCGCGCGGTCCAACCTCTGGGTCACTGCATCCACTACAAGACAGACGTGGACCTAAAATGTCCCAGACCACCGAAGCCCTCCCGACCCGTCGGCCACTGTGTACTCTCGGTGTCCATGCGTCCACAAGACAGGGCTGAGCGGCCCCAAGATATAGCTTATCTCGAAAGAGATACAGCTCAACAGTAAAGGCTATCTCAAAGAAGATACGGCTCAACATGAAATGCAACGTGCAGTAATAAACGTGACATAATAGCATGCATCATATGACATATATCAATGCACCACATAATCATGCAACACATATAAGAATGTATACTCAACCAGGATATCTCGGATAGTACTTTCGTACCTCTATCACAGCAAGCCTAGCCTTACGCAACACCGCTAATCAGGTCTAGAACAAGCCTACGCATCAAAAGCATACTCAATCAATACTACCATGCTCGACTAGCAAAACCAGTACTCCCTAGTACTACCAAAGGTTTAGGGTTTACCTTCGTCCGTCGACAGCCCTTTGATGTCGATTGCCTCGAAACTCAGGCGCCGCTACGCTACTACTCCTGGCAGCTCTTGGCTATCGCTCGACCAACAACTAACCCTAGAAACCTTCCAAATCCTCTCAACTATGAGGCAAAACTCAAGAAATTGGCAAGTCAAAATGAGGAAATCCGAGCACTATTTATAGGCCATGTTCGGATCCTCCGAACAACACTTCGGAACGTCCGAACGCTACGTGTCCATTGGCTCTTGACAGCTCATGATCGGATCCTCCGATCATACACTTCGGACCGTCCGAACATGCACGTGTCCAGCTGCTCTTGACACCTCATGATCGGATCCACCGAACCTACACTTCGGAACGTCCGAACTCCCACGTGTCGATCAACTCTTGACACCTAATGATCGGATCCACCGAACTCACTTCGGACCTTCCGACCTCTTCGGTGCTTCCGAACCATCTTCGGTCCGTCCGATCATGACTCGGTCAAAATTACACATTAAACCTTCTTAATCACCATTACTCCGTTAATTACCCAATTTGGAATTCGGGCTACTACATGATGAGCTCCAAGTCGATGAGTTGTTGATGGCGCCATCTCAAATGGAAGATGGCCAACATGAAGTTCAAGATCCATTGGAAGAGATTAACTTGGGAGAGCTTGAGAATCCAAAAGTGGTATATGTGAGTAACCTACTGGAAGAGCAGTTGAAGCAAGACTTGATCAACATGTTGAAGGAATACAGAGATTGTTTTGCATGGAGTTATGATGACATGCGAGGGTTGGACCGAAAATTGGTCGAACACCGACTTCCACTCAAAGAAGGTTTCAAACCATTTCAACAGCCATCTTGTCGCATGTCAAAAGAAGTTGAATTGAAAGTGAAAGAGGAAGTTGAGAAATTGTTAAAGGCCAAGTTTATAAAGCCAATCAGATATACCGAATGGCTTTCGAACATTGTGCCAGTCATGAAAAAGAATGGCAAGGTCAGAATATGCATCGACTTCCGAGACTTGAACTGTGCAACTCCCAAGGATGTGTATGTAATGCTGATACCTGATATGTTGATTGATTCAGTGGCTAGACATGAGATGTTCTCTTTCATGGATGGGTTCTCTGGCTACAACCAGATCAAAATAGCAGAAAGTGACACTCACAAAACTGCATTCAGATGCCCAGGAGCT
This sequence comes from Primulina eburnea, assembly GCF_022965805.1. Lineage (NCBI taxonomy): Eukaryota > Viridiplantae > Streptophyta > Magnoliopsida > Lamiales > Gesneriaceae > Primulina > Primulina eburnea. The sequence continues at coordinate 26,128,281 of NC_133116.1, forward strand.
GTTGGTACGTTTGAATGGCTTGATATGCCATTCGGGCTAAAAAACGCAGGAGCCACGTATCAAAGGGCTATGAACTCGATCTTTCATGATATGATAGGACATCATATTGAAGTGTATATAGACGATATTGTGGTGAAATCCAAACAAGCCACTGATCACATTGAACACTTGAGGAAAAGCTTCCAAAGAATGAGGCAACATGAGTTGAAGTTAAATCCATTGAAATGTGCCTTTGGTGTGAAAGCAGGAAACTTTCTGGGATTTCTTGTACATCACATGGGAGTTGCAGTGGATAAGAACAAAGCCAAAGCTATTATGGAAGAAAATCCACCTAGAAACAATAAAGAGTTGCAACGCTTCCTTGGGCAAGTGAATTCCTTGAGGCGTTTTATTTCTAACCTTGCAGGGAAGACAAAGGAGTTTTCACAGCTGTTGAAGCTCAAAGATAGCGGGGAGTTCAAATGGGAAGATTCGCATCAGAGGGCTTTTGATGTAATCAAGAGATATTTATCTAATCCACCTGTTCTTATGCCTCCCAGGTTGGGTTTCCAGTTTGTGGAGTGGGAGTTCAACCCTGGGAGTTGAAGTTCGATGGATCAAGCACAGAAACAGCAGCTGGAGCTGGTATTGTGATCACCTCCCCAAGAGGTGTGAAAACCGCTCTATCCTTTAATTTGGATTTCCCATGCACCAACAATCAAGCAGAATACGAAGCACTGGTAATTGGATTGGAAATTCTGAAAGATTTAGGGGCAAGAGAATTATTGATATCAGGGGATTCTCAGCTGGTACTCAAACAGCTGTCAGGGGAGTTCAAATGCACAAGTTTGTCCTTGGCACCTTACTATACCGCCGCATCCCAACTTCTAGATGATTTCGAGGAAGTGTCATTAGTCCACGTCCCAAGACAAGAAAATTGGGAGGCAGACGAGTTGGCACAGGTTGCTTCAGGATTGAAGATGTCTCCAGAACTCACACACAGGCTAGTGTTGATTCAGAAGAAAAACCACCCTTCAATTCAGCGAAGAGGGATTCAGGTAGACACGCTCAACTTGGATGTAAACTTAGCTGGGGACTGGAGGGATGACATGAAAATGGTGCTAGAATCAACCGGGAAAGATATTTCACATGGTTTAAAAATGAGAGCTCTTAATTACGTTTTAGTGGAGGATGTTTTGTAGAGGAAAGGGTTAGATGGTCTGCTCCTCAGATGCATAGGCTTCCCAGAGGCTTAGGAGATCATGAAGCAAGTTCATGAGGGAGTGTGTGGAGCGCATCAATCTGGAATAAAGATTAGATGGTTGATAAGGAGGTATGGCTACTATGGGCCATCCATCCTGAAAGATTGCATCAAATATGCTAGGGGATGCCAGTCATGTCAGAGACACGGGAACATCCAAAGAATTCCAGCGGATGAACTTCACAGCGTTGTCAAACCATGGCCATTCAAAGGCTGGGCCATGGACTTAAAAGGGAAAATCTTCCCCTCATCATCTAAAGGCCACTCGTTCATCCTTGTGGCTACAGATTTTTTCACCAAATGAGTAGAAGCGGTGCCTTTGAAGAAAGCGGAGCAAGGGGATGTCATTACCTTTGTGAAAGAGAATATTATTCATAGATTTGGAATTCCAGAGTCATTGACCACGGATCAGGGAACTATGTTCACAGGCTCAGATATGAGGGAGTTTGCAGAAGACTATGGAATTAAATTGATAAACTCATCCCCTCATTACCCACAGTCAAACGGGAAAGCCGAAGCGTCAAATAAAGTGTTGATAAAGATTCTACAAAAGATGATGGAAGAGAATCCTAGGGATTGGCCAAGGCTATTATCAGAAACTTTGTGGGTATACAGAACATCCAAGAGGACTGCCACTGGAGTGAGTCCTTTTTCCCTTACATTTGGCCATGATGCGGTGCTCCCATTAGAGATTATGGTGCCATCAATGCGAGTGGCAAAGAAAAATGAACTTTCCACTGAGCATTATAATGAAGCGATGATCATGGAGTTAGAAGAACTAGATGAGCTGAGAATTCAAGCGTACAATGCTTTGCTGTTACAGAAACAGAAAGTGGCGAGAATCTACAACAAAAGAGTTAACAAGAAAAGTTTCCATGAAGGGGAAATAGTGTGGAAGACCATACTACCACTAGGAACAAAGGATAGAGAGCTGGGCAAATGGTCTCCTAACTGGGAGGGACCATTCAAGGTGCATAAGGTGTTAGACGGAAATACATATTGGCTATCAAGCTTAGATGGCCATCCACACAAACGATGCATAAACGGCAAGTATCTCAAGCCGTATTTTCCAAGTATGAGAGAAGAAGTAGGAAAAGCTTGTGAGTGAAGCAACACTGAGGCTAATATTCAGTGGGGAGTTGGCCTTTGGGGCCACTTTTGTATATATTAAGTTCCTTATTTCAAGATGTCACGTGATGTAGGCCTTAGGGCCACTGAAATAAATATATGTTGTTTATGATTCAACAATAAAATTGATCGGAGAGAGGGGCACAGTAAGCCACTTTCATTCATTATTTTGAAGGCCATTTGTTTCATTAAGGAGTCGGCCTTATGGCCACTTATTTTCAATGTTTTTATGGTACCAGAAATCGTGGTGAAATATACCATACCGCCATTATAATTGGTTGTTTGCATGTGCATTGACAGACCATGAAGTAGGCCTTCAGGCCACTTAGAATATGGCAGGAAAGAAATATACTGAGCAGGGAGTTGAGCTCACCGGTCGGAAAAGCGAATAACAAAGGAAGAATAGAAGGGAACAAGGGCGTTATGCAAATCCCAAGAGGACCCAGAAGTTGACTTTGGAAGAAAAATAGGCTGACCAGCCATTTTTGTATGTTCTAACTTCATGTTCATGTTGTGAGATTTTATTTGAAGTAGGCCATAGGGCCACTAATGTAAATATTTGTTGATTATGATTCAAAAATGACAACGATCGATTAAAGTTGGCCAGTAGGCCACTTTTATAATACTGAATCCATTGTGTTTCGATAGCCAATGAAGGGAGAGAATAATCTCGAGTGAGGAGTTTTAAGCCAACATATAGTTTTGATTGAAGCTATTGAAAATGAGTTGGGTTAAGTGAATTAAGAACGAATAGAAACTCCTTCCCAACATCCAATACACAACACCCCATACAAATCCACCTCCGTACCGCACCCATCACCCAACAACCACAATTCCAAACCAACAATCAACAAATAAGAAGCAGAGCCACCGCATGCAAGAACAGTAAGTAAATGTGTATGCGGGAAAGGGGTCCAACTGAAGTGCAAATACGTGTATGCGGGAAAGGGGTCTGACTGAAGTGCAAATACGTGTATGCGGGAAAGGGGTCCGTACGTGTATGCGGGAAAGGGGTCCGACTGAAGTGCAAATGAATGTACATGTATGCGGGAAAGGGATCTGACTGAAGTGCAATCCATAATGCAAAGGTCAAGGGAGTTGTCTTGAGTGGATGCAACACGTAAGAGCACGTAAGAGCATATAAGAGCATGTAAGGTTTGAGACTTACCTGTGTTTCAAAAAGCTCCAAATGACACCAAAGTTTAAGTGTCAAACGCACTGGAGAACTGAGGCCAATCCATGGCCAACTCTCAGTGAGTGTTACATGCCATCAATGAACTTACCAACACCAACATATAGAAGCAGGAAACAGACAAGATAATGATGATACATACAAGGATATACAATCGGGGAACATTCAGCTAACATAGCAAGACAACGGAAAAATAGATAAGCATGAAGGAATGGGAGTCTTTACCGATCTTCGGCAATAACCATTGACCTTGGAGAAGTTCTGACCTAATTGGTGGTTGGCTGGAAATCTACACATCTACAGCAAAGATAATGAATATCAGACTCCCCTATCAGACACGATGCTGGAAAGCCAAATAATGGTTTATGAAGCTCACATACATTGCTTCCACGAGGTAAATGCATCAAAATAGCCAATGTCATATCTAATTTTAGTGGGTGCTAGTGGGTGCAAGAGATGAAGACAAGGGAGTGGCTGAGACCAAGACAAGAATAAACTTAGAAATAATATGTTTATGAGATTCAAAAACAACAGCTTACTTCCAAAATGGAGACATTCGTTCATTTCATCCACACAAACGATGCATAAACGGCAAGTATCTCAAGCCGTATTTTCCAAGTATGAGAGAAGAAGTAGGAAAAGCTTGTGAGTGAAGCAACACTGAGGCTAATATTCAGTGGGGAGTTGGCCTTCGGGGCCACTTTTGTATATATTAAGTTCCTTATTTCAAGATGTCACGTGATGTAGGCCTTAGGGCCACTGAAATAAATATATGTTGTTTATGATTCAACAATAAAATTGATCGGAGAGAGTGGCACAGTAAGCCACTTTCATTCATTATTTTGAAGGCCATTTGTTTCATTAAGGAGTCGGCCTTATGGCCACTTATTTTCAATGTTTTTATGGTACCAGAAATCGTGGTAAAATATACCATACCGCCATTATAATTGGTTGTTTGCATGTGCATTGACAGACCATGAAGTAGGCCTTCAGGCCACTTAGAATATGGCAGGAAAGAAATATACTGAGCGGGGAGTTGAGCTCACCGGTCGGAAAAGCGAATAACAAAGGAAGAATAGAAGGGAACAAGGGCGTTATGCAAATCCCAAGAGGACCCAGAAGTTGACTTTGGAAGAAAAATAGGCTGACCAGCCATTTTTGTATGTTCTAACTTCATGTTCATGTTGTGAGATTTTATTTGAAGTAGGCCATAGGGCCACTAATGTAAATATTTGTTGATTATGATTCAAAAATGACAACGATCGATTAAAGTTAGCCAGTAGGCCACTTTTATAATACTGAATCCATTGTGTTTCGATAGCCAATGAAGGGAGAGAATAATCTCGAGTGAGGAGTTTTAAGCCAACATATGGTTTTGATTGAAGCTATTGAAAATGAGTTGGGTTAAGTGAATTAAGAACGAATAGAAACTCCTTCCCAACATCCAATACACAACACCCCATACAAATCCACCTCCGTACCGCACCCATCACCCAACAACCACAACTCCAAACCAACAATCAACAGATAAGAAGCAAAGCCACCGCATGCAAGAACAGTAAGTAAATGTGTATGCGGGAAAGGGGTCCAACTGAAGTGCAAATACGTGTATGCGGGAAAGGGGTCTGACTGAAGTGCAAATACGTGTATGCGGGAAAGGGGTCCGACTGAAGTGCAAATGAATGTACATGTATGCGGGAAAGGGATCTGACTGAAGTGCAATCCATAATGAAAAGGTCAAGGGAGTTGTCTTGAGTGGATGCAACACGTAAGAGCACGTAAGAGCATGTAAGGTTTGAGACTTACCTGTGTTTCAAAAAGCTCCAAATGACCAAAGTTTAAGTGTCAAACGCACTGGAGAACTGAGGCCAATCCATGGCCAACTCTCAGTGAGTGTTACATGCCATCAATGAACTTACCAACACCAACATATAGAAGCAGGAAACAGACAAGATAATGATGATACATACAAGGATATACAATCGGGGAACATTCAGCTAACATAGCAAGACAACAGAAAAATAGATAAGCATGAAGGAATGGGAGTCTTTACCGATCTTCGGCAATAACCATTAACCTTGGGGAAGTTCTGACCTAATTGGTGGTTGGCTGGAAATCTACACATCTACAGCAAAGATAATGAATATCAGACTCCCCTATCAGACACGATGCTGGAAAGCCAAATAATGGCTTATGAAGCTCACATACATTGCTTCCACGAGGTAAATGCATCAAAATAGCCAATGTCATATCTAATTTTAGTGGGTGCTAGTGGGTGCAAGAGATGAAGACAAGGGAGTGGCCGAGACCAAGACAAGAATAAACTTAGAAATAATATGTTTATGAGATTAAAAAACAACAGCTTACTTCCAAAATGGAGACATTCGTTCATTTCATCTCCCTCCCTCCTACCTTATTCAACCATGAAAGCTCCCCAATAATTTTGAGTGCTTCTACCATTATACCCCTTTCATTCTTCACTCAACCACGCATAGGAATGTGTGGGGACCCGGGCTCTAATTCTTTTTCTTGGGATTAAATGGATCATTATTCTAAAACGTGGGTCAATTTTTCGCTTTTACATTTAATCAAATGTAACTAAACAAGCATAAGTTCTTTATTTAATTTACAACGTACAAACATAATATACATGTCTTGTTCTTATACAACTAGTGTTTAATCAAACCAACTACTATCTATAAGTATGACAAAACTAATAAAAAGACCACTAGTCCTCTGCTGCGCCCGTAGTCACCACGCTATCACGATCATCTCTGTCTCGACCCAGATCCTGCCCCACCTGTTGTTATGCACACATACAGACATAACAACAGCCGGAAAACCGGTGAGAACAAATCCCAGTATAAACATGTATACATGCATTAAAACAATCTAAACACATGAAACATGCTAATATGAATATCATTCATATATAATCATGCAATGCGAATCTAATCATGTCTAGACTCGACTCGACTAGAACTCTAGGGGATCCCGTGTGAATAAGACGATCTATCACCTACCCTCCAATCGGGGTGACGGTATGTCTTATTCCTAGACTTCGGCCTGATCTGTATCCACATCTACAATAGGGGCGGTGATCTTCCCCTAAGCTGTGATATCGCCGAACGTCTAGAAGTCTGGATGATCTCGCAGACTTTCCTATCTTAATGCATGAATACACAATCTGTAAACAAGCATAATCATCTGAACATGATTTGCATACAAGTTCTATAAGCAAATCGATCTATAAAAATCATAATCATATCAAGACACGCAATAATCATATCATGATAAAACAATAAAACAAGTATGTGATTTTGGTTGGGAAACTCAAATGTGATCTTATTTGAGTCGTAATTCCCCAAACAAAACATGTACTATACCTTTCGTCGCACAACCGCTGTCACGGTCGTCAAGACGAATCTGAAATGGAAATGTTGATACACAATCTATCAATCTTTAATCTAATCAACACATATCCAAGTCAATACTTGATTTCGGTACAATTTGACGGCATAACGACGTAATTCTCGATACCGGTCAATTCAATTCTCAACATATATCAACATAGATTATATCCTCAATTCATAACCATCACAATATCTAAGTCAAGATCTCAAAATCTGCATAATCTCATCTCAATATATGTTAAAATTCATAACAAATGCAGGCGACATCATTTCTTCGATCCGCTTACGAATATATATTCACTAACTTCACAAGAGCACATAATCTAGAGTAATTCATAATTTCCCCGACATCCATATCTCAAATCATCTAGGAATTGAAGGAAACTTACATCACCTTGTAGCTAATACGGAGGGGAGTTCAAAACCGCAATCGGATTAAAGTTTGGATGGATAAATCTTGTTAAACCACAATTTAAAAAGATAAAGAAAAGTTGAAGCTTTCCTTTGAAACTTCCGATTTTTGCTGCAAAATGGGGAGGAAATCGTGCAATGTTATATATATATATATTGCATGCCTACACACACATGGCAAGTCCTTTGAAGTACACGTCTCGTGCATATGCGCGGTCACTACTCGCGCATATGCGCGAGACCTACTGTCTCGGCAGCTTGGCAGAAATTAACGCTCGCGCATATGCGCCACTTATCTCGGGCATATGCGCCACAGATACTGGAGGTGTCGCGCATATGCGCCGCTTCTTTCCGCGCATATGCGCCAATGCTACTGTAAATGTCGCGCATATGCGCCACTCTTTCCGCGCATATGCGCCAATGCTACTGGAATTATCGCGCATATGCGCCACTTATCTTCGCGCATATGCGCCAACTGTTCTGTCCAAATTTTAAGATTTTCTCCTCTTGTCCAAGTATTTCTTATTCTCATCTCACTTAACACTCCTCATTATATATATGCCTACTCATATATTCCGAGTATTATGTCAATGAGAACTATTAATCTCGAGCCTTACATTTCTCCCCCTCTAAGAAATGATTTCGCCCTCGAAATCGCAGGCAAATTATCAAACATACATGACAAGTAATATAATAAATACTGAAAATTTACTTACATCATGTAAATAATTCCGGATGTTTCTGTTGCATATCCGCTTCTGTTTCCCAAGTCGCTTCTTCTATGCCATGACGACTCCATTGAACTTTCACTAACGGAATAGTCTTCGTCCTGAGCTTCTTTTCTTTCCGATCAAGAATTTGTATAGGTTGCTCGACATAGCTCAAGGTCTGATCAAGCTCAGCTTCGTCAGGCTGAATGACATGCGAAATATCAGGAATATACTTACGCAACATTGACACATGAAAAACATCATGTATCCCGGATAACGAAGGAGGAAGAGCAAGTCGATAGGCTCGGTCGCCAATCTTATCTAAAATCTCATAAGGACCAACGTATCTAGGAGACAGCTTCCCACGCCTGCCAAATCTGACAACACCTCAGAATGGAGAAATCTTCAAAAATACTCTGTCTCCTTGCTCGAATACCAACGGTCTACGTCTGACATTGGCTTATTTGGCTTGCCTATCTTGTGCCGTCTTCATTCTTTTCTGAATGATCTTTACCTTCTCAGTCATGTCACGAATCATATCCGGCCCAAGTTCTGGTACTTCTGAGATGTCATCCCAATATAATGGAGATCTGCACTTCTTACCATATAAAGCTTCAAACGGTGCCATCTCGATGCTTGTCTGATAGCTATTATTGTAAGAAAATTCGCAAAAAGGTAGGGAATCTTGCCAACTAGTGCCAAAATCTAGCACTACGGCTCTCGACATATCCTCTAGTGTCTGGATAGTCCGTTCTGACTGTCCGTCTGTCTGAGGGTGATAAGCAGTACTCAGGTGTAATGTCGTACCCAAAGCCTGCTGTAAGCTGTGCCAAAAGTGAGAAGTGAATCGTGGATCACGATCGGATACGATAGACTTCAGCACTCCATGCAATCTGACTACCTCTCGAATATATGTCTCCGCCATCTGATCTTGTCTATACGTCATTCTGTACGGAATGAAACAAGCAGATTTGGTCAATCTGTCAATGATGACCCAAATCGCATCGCAGCCTCTGGATGATCGAGGTAACTTCGTCATGAAATCCATGGAAATGTGGTCCCATTTCCATTCTGGAATAGATAAACTCTGAAGTAACCCTCCCGGCTTCTTTCTTTCAGCTTTTACCTGTTGGCAGTTCAAGCACTTAGATACAAATTCTGCAATATCTGATTTCATTTGTTTCCACCAGAATTGTGTCTTCAAATCATTGTACATCTTCCTGCCACCAGGATGGATGCTGAACCGACTGCAGTGTGCTTCGGACAAAATTTGATGTCTCAAGTCTGAAACATATGGCACTACAAGGCGGTTATTCACATACAGTACATGATCACGTACCTGATATTCTGATAAATGTCCTGCTCTGACCATCTGAATTGATCTTTGCACATTCTGATCGGTTCGTTGAGCTTCTTTGATCCTCATGATCAAGTCCGGCTCAACTTGAATAGCAGCAAGTCGTAGTGGCCTCCTGTCTGTATCAAATTCTAATCCAGACAAGCAGCATTTCTCAACTAAATTATTAACACCTATCGTCGATAATGACAAGGAACAAACCTTTCGACTCAAGGCGTCCGCTGCTGCATTTGACTTCCCTGGATAGTATTTGATCTCGCAATCAAAATCTTTTAGTAGATCAAGCCATCTACGCTGCCTCATGTTCAGTTCTGACTGAGAAAATAGATACTTCAGGCTTTTGTGATCGGAGTAAATCTCAAATTTCTCGCCGTAGAGATAGTGACGCCAACTCTTTAATGCAAATACGATAGCCGCCAATTCCAGATCATGAATGGGGTCTCGTACTTCATGTGGCTTCAGTTGTCTCGAGGCGTATGCGACCACATGACCTCGCTGCATAAGAACACATCCCAAACCTCTGTGAGAAGCATCACAATATACAACGAAGTCACCCGTACCTGAAGGTATCGTCAACACTGGAGCACTAGTCAGTCTTTTCTTCAATTCTAGGAATCTAGACTCGCACTCCTCTGACCAAACGAATGGCATATTCTTCTGTGTCAATTGTGTGATTGGCTTTGCAATACTAGAGAAATCTTGAATAAATCTTCGATAGTATCCTGCCAGACCCATAAAACTGCGTATTTCTGGTACCGAAGTCGGTCTTGGCCAATTGATAACAGCTTCCACTTTACTCGGATCAACCGAAATACCATCTCCAGAAATGATATGCCCCAAGAATACAACTCGATTCAGCCAAAAATCACACTTTGACAATTTCGCATACAGTTGCTCGTTCCTCAACGTCTGCAAGACAATTCTGAGATGCTCTGCATGCTCATTTCTGTTCTTCGAATACACCAAAATATCATCAATGAAGACAATCACAAATTCATCCAAATATTTCTGAAACACTTGGTTCATCAAGCCCATAAATACCTCAGGAGCATTTGTTAAACCAAAAGGCATGACAATAAATTCGTAATGTCCATACCTGGTTCGAAATGCTGTCTTCGGTATATCTACATCTCGAACTCTGAGCTGATGATACCCAGAACACAAATCAATCTTAGAATAGACAGAGGATCCCTGCAACTGATCAAATAGATCATCAATTCTAGGCAAAGGATATTTGTTCTTGATCGTTGCCTTATTCAGTTGCCGGTAGTCTATACATAATCGCATCGAACCGTCTTTCTTTCGCACAAACATCACCGGAGCGCCCCAAGGAGATACACTAGGTCTGATATATCCCTTGGCCAGAAGATCTTCTAACTGTGCTTTCAATTCTTTTAGTTCGATGGGTGCCATCCTATACGGAGCTCTCGAAATAGGGACGGTACCTGGTACAAGATCAATACTAAAATCTACCTCTCGCACCGGAGGTAATCCTGGGATCTCATCCGGAAAAATATGTGCAAATTCCCGTACTACTGGCAGATCCGCCAATGCCGGGCTCGACTTCTGCATATCTACAGCATAAATAAAGAAACCATCTGCTCTTTTTTGTAACAATCTGTTCATCGTAAGAGCCGAAATCAAGGGAATCCGAGATCTGGAACCCTTCACGTAGAATTTCCACTCGTCTGTCATCTCGGGTCTGAATCTGACAATCTTATGGAAACAATCCACGGTGGCTCTGTACTTCGTTAACATGTCAATTCCAACAATACAATCAAAATCATCTAACCCAAGTACTATACAATCTAGATCAATTTCATGACCCTCAAATTGTAAGATGCAATGTCTAACCGTAGTCACAGCTATCAAATCACTTCCCAACGGAGAAATAATAGACACTACATCCGACATTGACTCAACAGGCAAGGAATGCAATAATGCAAATCGTTCTGAGATGAATGTATGCGATGCATCTGTATCTATCAAGATATAAGCAGGATAACCATAAAGAGAGCAGTTACCTGCTATAACATCATCTGGTGCATCTTGTGCTTGCTCTTCTATCAATGGAAACACTTGAGCCTGTTGCCTCGGAGGTTGACTTACGGTCTGGCTACCTCTGGCTCTGGGCTGCATCTGTGTCTGTGGTGGCTGAAAGGAGTGAACAGATGAAGCTTGCCTCTCAGGCTGAGCTACGGATGCAGATGACCCTGCACCTTGAAATCTCTGGGAGCTTCTCTGGGGACACACTTTGGCGAAGTGCCCCTGTTGTCTACATATGTTGCATCTCCCTGTCACTCCCTGGAATTGTTCAGTCGCATGTCTACCCCCACAAGAACTGCAGTAGACACCTGTATACCAGGGACTCTGATCAAAACCACTCTGTCTGGATCCACTGGAGCTTGACGAACTGCTCCCAGGTCGTTTGAACTGCTTCCCTTTTGCTTTCAGCTGATCATTCCGCCCGCTGCTACTACCACCGGTATCGAATCTAGGAGGAGGTTGTGCTGGAGGTAGTGGTGGTCTCGGACTCGGAGCAACATACTGAGCACTCCGTTGCCTAAGCAATCCTGCTTCTGCTCCTTTGGCACGGTTCAAGGCCTCAGCGAAATTGTTGGGTCTTCCAGTATTTACCAACGTAAAGATATCAGGATTTAAGCCGTTTATGAACTGATCTGCCACGGCCTCATCACTACCTGAAACATGAGGTGCAAAACGAAGCAAGGAAGAAAATTTAGCGACGTACTCTTCAATATTCAGTTGCCCTTGCCTCAAGTTTGCAAACTCAGCGCCTTTATCTTTACGATAGGATATAGGAAAGAATCGCTGATAAAACTCTGTCTTGAACACTTTCCACGTAATCTCCGTGCCACGCTGTTCCAATGCTCTTTTGATGTTCAACCACCAATTCTTAGCCACATCTTGCAATTGATGGCCAATAAGTTTCACTCTTTTCTCATCATTGTATTCTAGAGACTCGAATAACATCTCGATATCCTCCAACCAGCTTTCACATTCGATTGCGTTTTCGGTACCCCGTAAGGTAGGTGGTCTGAAGGACTGGAATCGTTTCAACAGAGTCTCCATGGGTGTGGCAGTAACGTCCATTGGATCCCCGGATGTGCTACCCTGTTCTGGTGCTGTGGGTCGTAGAGGCACTGCTGCTCTTCTAGGAGGCATGTATCTGATATTCAACAAATTAGTATACAAGCTATACAAACTGTCTCAGCCCTCCTCTGATCATTTACCTCTGATCCAGAATCGGTTCTGAATCAGTTTATTACACGCTGTAATCAATCAGATAACAAGCAACATGTAATAAAGAAAGCAATAAACATGCTAGCACATCATAAGCAAGGAAGAAGACTCGATCTACCCCGCTCATTCTATCCTATCTTAATCTAAAGGACCTATCGCTCTGATACCACCTGTTGTGGGGACCCGGGCTCTAATTCTTTTTCTTGGGATTAAATGGATCATTATTCTAAAACGTGGGTCAATTTTTCGCTTTTACATTTAATCAAATGTAACTAAACAAGCATAAGTTCTTTATTTAATTTACAACGTACAAACATAATATACATGTCTTGTTCTTATACAACTAGTGTTTAATCAAACCAACTACTATCTATAAGTAGGACAAAACTAATAAAAAGACCACTAGTCCTCTGCTGCGCCCGTAGTCACCACGCTATCACGATCATCTCTGTCTCGACCCAGATCCTGCCCCACCTGTTGTTATGCACACATACAGACATAACAACAGCCGGAAAACCGGTGAGAACAAATCCCAGTATAAACATGTATACATGCATTAAAACAATCTAAACACATGAAACATGCTAATATGAATATCATTCATATATAATCATGCAATGCGAATCTAATCACGTCTAGACTCGACTCGACTAGAACTCTAGGGGATCCCGTGTGAATAAGACGATCTATCACCTACCCTCCCAATCGGGGTGACGGTATGTCTTATTCCTAGACTTCGGCCTGATCTGTATCCACATCTACAATAGGGGCGGTGATCTTCCCCTAAGCTGGGATATCGCCGAACGTCTAGAAGTCTGGATGATCTCGCAGACTTTCCTATCTTAATGCATGAATACACAATCTGTAAACAAGCATAATCATCTGAACATGATTTGCATACAAGTTCTATAAGCAAATCGATCTATAAAAATCATAATCATATCAAGACACGCAATAATCATATCATGATAAAACAATAAAACAAGTATGTGATTTTGGTTGGGAAACTCAAATGTGATCTTATTTGAGTCGTAATTCCCCAAACAAAACATGTACTATACCTTTCGTCGCACAATCGCTGTCACGGTCGTCAAGACGAATCTGAAATGGAAATGTTGATACACAATCTATCAATCTTTAATCTAATCAACACATATCCAAGTCAATACTTGATTTCGGTACAATTTGACGGCATAACGACGTAATTCTCGATACCGGTCAATTCAATTCTCAACATATATCAACATAGATTATATCCTCAATTCATAACCATCACAATATCTAAGTCAAGATCTCAAAATCTGCATAATCTCATCTCAATATATGTTAAAATTCATAACAAATGCAGGCGACATCATTTCTTCGATCCGCTTACGAATATATATTCACTAACTTCACAAGAGCACATAATCTAGAGTAATTCATAATTTTCCCAACATCCATATCTCAAATCATCTAGGAATTGAAGGAAACTTACATCACCTTGTAGCTAATACGGAGGGGAGTTCAAAACCGCAATCGGATTAAAGTTTGGATGGCTAAATCTTGTTAAACCACAATTTAAAAAGATAAAGAAAAGTTGAAGCTTTCCTCTGAAACTTCCGATTTTTGCTGCAAAATGGAGAGGAAATCGTGCAATGTTATATATATATTGCATGCCTACACACACATGGCAAGTCCTTTGAAGTACACGTCTCTCGCATATGCGCGGTCACTACTCGCGCATATGCGCGAGACCTATGGTCTCGGCAGCTTGGCAGAAATTAACGCTCGCGCATATGCGCCACTTATCTCGCGCATATACGCCACAGCTACTGGAGGTGTCGTGCATATGCGCCGCTTCTTTCCGCGCATATGCGCCAATGCTACTGTAAATGTCGCGCATATGCGCCACAATTTCCGCGCATATGCGCCAATGCTACTGGAATTATCGCGCATATGCGCCACTTATCTTCGCGCATATGCGCCAACTGTTCTGTCCAAATTTTAAGATTTTCTCCTCTTGTCCAAGTATTTCTTATTCTCATCTCACTTAACACTCCTCATTATATATATGCCTACTCATATATTCCGAGTATTATGTCAATGAGAACTATTAATCTCGAGCCTTACAGAATGGTTACAGCTCTATCGGTCTAGCTAAATCTCTCATTTCTAGGCCACGGTTCACACAGACCCAGACCCCCAACTCCTCGTCGGCCTCCCTCATCCCCCATAATCAATGCGGTCAAGCCAGACCGTCGTGGTTCGTGGGGTACACGGTTGACCCGGCGCATGATAGCTTTGCCGATCCAAGATCGCTCACGAGAGGATGATTCGGCGTCTTTCGAGATGTCTGTGGAGAATGCCCTCAAACTCCTCGGTGTTCCAGAGGAAACTTCGTTTGAGGATATTCTTTGAGCCAAGAATTCCCTTGTTGACGCTTGTAAAGATGACCAGCAAAGCAATTTCTCAGGTAAAGGCTGCATATGACAGGCTACTGATGCAAATCTTATCACAAAGAAAAGCGGGATAAATTGTTCACTGTAATTTGAAATCTTTCAAGGGATTGGGCCTTGCGAATTCTACAGTTCTTTACAAAGGGACCAATAAATGCTAATTTGGGCTTTCTTGATCCAAGTGAGAAATGTGAACTATTGTATGATTTTACATACAAGCATTTTGGCCCACGGGCCAATGCTTGCGTGGGGCAATTGTTTGGGCTAAAAATAATTAATTATGGAAGCCCAATTAAATTATATAGGCCCATCAAGTGTAGCGGATTAATTTTTATTGATTCAAAACTGGTCACAAAGTGCTGAAAATGGAGAAGATCGTGGGAGGAGAGGTAGAGATCATGGCGTGAAAAGCAGGGGAACTTGGATCATGGGGGAGTGGAAGAAACCACCTATCACAGCAAAGAAAAAGAAGGGATCGGCAAGCACAGAAGAACTCTACACACACAACTCAACACAGACAAATCTGCAAAAAGCTCTCTGCTAAATTTACAATCTTCAAGCAATAGTTTTTCAAGCTTTGCAGTATATTTCTAGCGTCTTCTCATTTTAGATTTCAGCACAAGTTATTATATTTTCAAGTTTTGATGAATTCCTACAGTTTTGTAAATTCAAAATCATTTCAGGGGTTTATTTGCATCGATTCACAATAGTTTTCTTTATTTTGGCATTGCATTTGTTATAGGAGACTATAACTGGCGGTCGAATTTAGAATTCACGTCGCTTGAATTCTTAGAAGTTAGATTTTTATCATTTTACACAAATCGGTTCATTTTCGCACCTGGCACGCCCGCAACACCAAATATTGTGCAAACACATGTTAAGAAATTATTATTATCCAAAAGTTTTGGTGATCGACAAAATCAAGGTAACAATTCACTATTTCAGGAAACAACTGCATATCTTATATGTAACAGGTATCAGTTCAACCGCCCATCCTAGCAACCATACTGCTTCACTACTGGCTACAGCAAAAAGAGTTCAACCTCTTAAACAAAGGATATTCGAAAGAAGTCTGAAAAGTAAAAAGAAGATGAACTTCTCAACTGGCTGATTCTAAAACATCATTAAATAAGGTTATTTATTACCCACTTAATAAAAGACATTATCTGACTAGTTCAAGACATTCAATAGTTTGCACCACTTCAAAGCTAACTTGTCCATACATCAGTCCCGGGAATGATCTGCATTTATATCATTATCCCAGTAAGGAAAGAGCATTTATCTTACAAAGGTATGAGGATAAAAGCAGTTGCCATAAACAACAACTTTGCAGAAACTCTTCAGAGAACAAGACTCGAGGAAATATCAACAAAGAGAACATTTAATGCATATATGAAGAAAATTAAATGCAGTTGCAGCTGATAGTGACACAGCTTTCCTCTGTTACAAGTTAACGTTCCTCAAATCCTTTCGACCGTTGAAATGATCGCCTATATTAATAGAGAAGGAATTGTTGAAGAATATAGAGATTATCAAACTCACAACAGTGAAATCATCACAAGCTTGCTACTTCAAAGATTTAGAGCGCACTTAAAAGTGTACACACTCTATCACTTATAAGCACGCACTGAACAAAAAGGCGTCACAAAAAGGACCATCTTCTTGAGCTGATCATCGGTAAACCTACTGCCCTTTTTAGAACTAGAAATCAAATGATTAATGAATTTATGCACGCTGCGTTTGTCTCCCAACTAGAACCTGAGAATATTGATGATGCATTGCATGATATCAATAGGATAAAGGCTATGCAAGAGGAACTTAATCAATTTAAAAGAAGCAAAGTTTGGCATCTAGTTCCTCGTCCTGATAATATACACGTTATTGGTACTAGATGAGTGTTTAGAAACAAAATGGAGGAAAATGGTTCGATTATCAGAAATAAGGAAAGACTAGTAGCTCAAGGCTATAGGTAGGAGGAAAGAATAGACTTTGATGAATCTTTTGCCCTTGCAGCTAGGCTAGAAGCAATTAGAATCTTTCTGGCCTTTGCATCATTTAAGGATTTAGAGGTATATCAGATGGATGTTAAATATGCATTTCTAAATGGTTTGCTAAATGAATAAGTTTATGTAGAGCAACCTCCTGGCTTTGTTAATCATGTTCATCCTGATTATGTTTACAAACTAGATAAAGCCTTGTATGGACTAAAACAAGCCCTTAGAGCAAAAACTTGTTGCGTGTTTTCTTAATTGCTCGCAAGCGCACGATATCAAGTTATAGTAAAATGTATTTTTGAGCACAAGTGTCGATCCCACGAGGAGTGTGTATAAAAATGTATATCAGTTCTTGTAATTAAAATAGTCAAGACTTTATCTAGAAAAATCAATAACCGAATTGGTTTTTTTGAACGAACTAATTGATGACAAATAATTAATCTAATCACTGAGTTGGAGAATAAGAATGAGAGAAAATATCTAGAGAAATGATTTCACCAAGTTTTCACGACAATTATTCCCATTTAAAATTATATTCCTGAATTCCTATTATTAATGGCCAAGAACACTTAGTTAATTTATTCCCCCTTTCCCAAGTGACGAATAACTGTATCAATCAAAATTCGATTCAATCATTACTAATAAAAATCTACGTTTCATTGATAAATGCAAACAATGTTCTTACCTAAGCCTCGCGAAAGTTATATGCCTTACGAAAGATATAAACAATCAAAGATGTGTCTCTAATGATCTATAATCCTAGTCCCTCTCCCGAGTTGTAGAATAAATCAGACAACATATAATTTATGGCCAGTAAATTGCAGTGAAATAAACACAGAGAAACACAATTAAATATGAAATGGAATTCAATCATATAAAATAATCACGTCAAATCATCGTGTCCACAAAGCTACATCATTCTCTAGAATGAAAATTTAGTTCATCCTGAAATCCAAGCGACAACAAGATATATTCGTAGTTCTAGACATCATTACACAATGAAATAAAGAAGCGAAGGAAAAGATAACAAATCTGAAGCGTCGTCTCCGTCCCCAGATCCGTCGTTCTTCGTATTTGTGACTGTTCTTCGCAATTTAGATCTTCTTCTCGTGTCCGCGTCTCTATCCCGTGAGCTTTTCTCTCCAAATTGGTGTTTTTCTCGCATTTTATAACTTTTTTGGCCGCTGCGCGCGTGGTCGCGCGCGAGCTTCTTCCTCGTGGCTGAAGTCTGCACGCGCGCGGTCGCGCGAGTTGTGTTGCTGCCGCGCGTGCCACTCGGGACTTTATGTTCTTCTGTGCGAGCGCTGTCGCGCATGATGTCGCGTGGTGGCGCGCGAGCTACTGGTTCTCGCATGAATTGGTGCACGCGCGCCTGCGCGTGATGTGGCGCGGCCGCTCGCAAGTCTCTGGCCGATTTTGTCGTGAAAGTGCGCGCGGCTGCGCGTGAAGCGGCGCAGCCGCGCGAGAAATTCTGTCGATCTTCTTGCGTATCATTGCGCACGGCTGCGCGTGATTTCGCACAGCTGCGCGCGAGGCTCTGTCCGACAGTGTGTTGGTTGTGCACTTGTTTTCTTGGCTCACTTGGCTTCGTGTCCGCTATTGTAAGGCTTGAGATTAATAGTCTTCATTGATGTGAAACTCGGAAGATATGAGAATGCATGGCATGAAATGAGAGTTTTGAATAAGGTGAGGCCGAAACCACACCGCACCCACGGTAAGGGAAGACACCGCACCCGCGGTAGCATGGACAGAAAGTTGCCAATTGTTACAGTAGCCACACCGCACCTGCGGTGCTAGAAGGACCGCACCCGCGGTATAGATACAGTGGGGTGATCGCACCCGCGGTGCAACCAGGACCGCACCCGCGGTCGACAATTCTAGAAAATGGATAGGGCTGCCGAAGCTTCAGAAAATGAAATTGGTTCCGAGAGCACAACGCACCCGTGCTCCTGAATCTACCGCAACCGCGGTGATGCATGCGAGAAATCCACCAATTCTTCTTAAGTTGACACATGGCATGGTATATATATAGAACTCGAAGATGAGTCATTCTTCTCCATTTTTATCAGAGGAAACCAAGAGAGAAGGGTAAGAAGGTGCAAGGTTCTTTCATCTTAGAAGCTAGCTTGTGCAAGATTCATCCAACTAAATTTCAATCCGAGTTAAGATTCGTGTTTCTCTCATCACCGGCTTCGAAAGGATGTAAGTATGATTCATTTCAGCATGGTTAGAAATGTACATGCTGGGGGAAATCAGATTTGGTTTCTATTATGTGTTCTTATGATTCTTATGAATGTTTATTCGAAACCGGATCGAAGAAATGATGTGATATGCGATTGCTAGTAATTTCCAGCATGTTTTGAGTTGTATAATTGCAGATTTTGGGAAAGTATGATTGTGGTTATTGAGGTTATGACTTGTGAATCATGTATTGATTATTGGTGGAGTACCGGTATCGAGAAATTACGCCGATATGCCGTCGAATGTTATTCAGATTGAATATCAAGTTCTATATGTATTGAATTGATTGAGAGATTGATAGAATGTGTATCAACATTGCCATTTCAGATTGATATTGACGATTTTGATATCGAGACTTCGACTACGACAGATTGTACTACAAGAGGGTATAATTCATGTGATTATAGGGAAGACACGACTCGAATCAGATTTGATTGGAGTTTCCCAACAAAATCACATACTAGATTTATTGCTTATATCTTTGATATGATTTGGATTTGTTTATAGATTTATATTCAAATCTTTTGATATAATCATGCTTTGTCTATAGATTTATATTCAAGCATTGAGATAGGAGATTCATTGCAGATTTGTCAAAACTAGACGTTCGGTGTATCGACGTATCGGAGCAGACTTCCTCCGATTGTAGACATTCGATACAGACACGACCGAAGTCTAGGAGTAAGACGTACAGTTACCCCGATTGGGAGGGTAGATAACAGACAGCGACGTCTTATTCACCCCGGGATCCCTATAGTAGAGTCGAGTTGAGTCAAGACATGAGTTAATTTGCATTGCATGTTATTATAGATTGGTTTCATAGACTATGGAACCTATGATATATGTTACATGCATGAGATTGTGCTTTATGATTTTATTATGCATATGCATGTATACATGTTTTATACTGGGATTGTTCTCACCGGAGTTTCCGGCTGTTGTTATGTCTGTATGTGTGCATAACAACAGGAGGGGCAGGATCTGGGTCACGACAGAGATGAGTTCGAGATAGCGTGGTGACTACGGGCGCAGAAGATCACTAGTGGTGTCAGACTAGACTTGTACTACTTGTATTTTGTGGTTTGTATTAAACACTAGCAGTATGACTGTACCAGAACAAGACATATTGTATGTTTGTGGAAATAAATAAAGAACTTGTACTTATTTATAAACATTTGAATGAATGTTAAAAAAACGAAAATTTGACCCACATTTTCTCAAAGATCCATTTAATCCCAGATTAAACTGATTTAGAGCCCGGGTCCCCACAACTGGTGGTATCAGAGCCATAGGTTCTGTAGACTGAGATAGAATAGAATGAGCGGGGTAGATCGAGTCATCTTCCTTGATTTTGATGTGCTAGCATGATTTATTGCTTTCCTTATTATATGTTGTACTGTATCTGAATTGATTTACAGCATATAATTGCCAAGACTGAATCAGAACCGATTCTGGATCAGAGATATATGATCAGAGGAGGGCTGAGACAGCTTGTATAGATTGTGTACTAACTTGTTTGATAACCAGATATGCCACCTAGACGGATACCGCAACCAGCTGCAGGACAAGTGCCAGAACAGGGGAGTACGTCCGGTACTCAGATGGACGTAACCGCTACCCCGATGGAGACTCTATTGAAGCGGTTTCAGTCGTTCCGACCCCCGACTTTGAAAGGCATTGAAAGTGCAGCGGATTGCGAAAGCTGGCTGGATGATATAGAAATGTTATTTGAATCACTTGCCTATTTAGATGAACGTCGAGTGAAGCTGATTGGACATCAATTGCAAGAAGTGGCCAAGAGCTTGTGGCTAACCGCGAAACGAGCCCTAGAACATCGAGGTATTGATATTACTTGGAAAGTTTTTAAAGATGAATTTTATCAACGTTTCTTTCCAGTATCATACCGAAAATACAAAGGGGCAGAGTTTGCCAACTTGAGACAGGGGCAATGGAATATAGAGGAGTATGATGCCAAATTCTCTTCCTTGCTTCGATTTGCACCACATGTAGCAGGGAATGACGAGGCAGTTGCCGATCAGTTCATAAACGGTTTGAATCCGGACATCTTTACCCTAGTAAACACGGGGCGACCCAACACTTTTTCTGAGGCGCTGAACCGAGCGAAGGGAGCAGAGGCTGGATTGATTAGGCAGCGAGGAGCTTCCTATAGTGTTCAGGGTCAGAAACCGACGCCACTACCCGCCGTACAGTTTCCACTACCTCCTCCTCGATATGATAGTGGAAGAAGTAGTGGCAAGAAAGAGTTTTTGAAGGCTAAGGGTAAGCAGTTTAAGAGCAGGGAGCATTTCGTCGAGCTCCAGTGGATCCCGACAGAAAGGTCAGGGTCAGAGTTCAAAGTATAGTGGTGTTTATTCCAGTTCTTGTGGTGGTAGGCATGCCACTGAGCAGTGTCAGGGAGTGATGGGCAGATGTAATTATTGCAGACAGCCGGGACACTTCGCCAGAGTTTGTTCCCAAAAAGGTGCCCAGAGATTTCAGAGTGCAGGGTCATCAGCTTCAGTAGCTCAGCCCGAGAGGCAAGCTTCGTCTGTCCATTCCTTCCAGCCCACGCCTACACAGTCCCATCCTAGAGCCAGAGGTGGCCAGACAATGAGCCAACCTCCCAGACAACAGGCTCAGGTGTTTGCATTGACAGAGGAGCAGGCACAGGATGCGCCAGATGACGTGATTGCATGTAACTGTTTTCTTTGAGGTTATACTGCATATGTATTGATAGATACAGGTGCATCACATACATTTATATTAGAACGTTTTGCATTGTTGCATTCCTTGCCTGTCGAGTCAATGACTACTGTAGTGTCTATTTCTTCTCCGTTGGGAAGTGGTCTTATATCTGTGACTTCAGTTAGACATTGTATACTACAGTTTGAGGGGCATGAAATTGATTTGGACTGTGTTGTACTTGGTTTATCTGATTTTGATTGCATTGTCGGGATTGACATGTTGACTAAGTACAGAGCTACCGTGGATTGCTTCCACAAGATTGTCAGATTCAGACCTGAAATGACAGAGGAGTGGAAATTCTATGGTAAGGGTTCCAGATCTCGGATTCCCTTAGTATCTGCTCTGACTATGAGTAGATTGTTGTAGAAAGGAGCAGAAGGGTTCCTTGTTTATTCTGTAGATCTACAGAAATCGAGCCCGGCATTGGCAGATTTGCCAGTAGTACGGGAGTTTGCAGATGTATTCCCAGACGAGATTCCAGTGTTACCTCCAGCTCGAGAGGTAGATTTTAGCATTGATCTGATTCCAGGTACCGTGCCTATTTCGAGAGCTCCGTATAGGATGGCACCGATAGAACTGAAAGAACTGAAAGCACAGTTAGAAGATCTTCTAGCCAAGGGATATATCAGACCCAGTGTATCTCCTTGGGGTGCCCCAGTGCTGTTTGTGCAAAAGAAATATGGTTCTATGAGATTGGCAACGATAAAGAACAAATATCCTTTGCCTAGAATCGACGACTTATTTGATCAGTTGCAGGGATCTTCTATTTATTCCAAGATTGATTTGCGATCGGGATATCACCAACTCAGAGTTCGGGATGTTGATATACCGAAGACAACATTCCGGACCAGGTATGGACACTACGAGTCTGTTGTCATGCCTTTTGGTTTAACGAATGCTCCAGCGGTGTTTATGAGTTTGATGAACCGCATCTTTCAGAGGTACTTGGATGAGTTTGTGATTGTTTTTATTGTTGATATTTTGGTGTACTCTAAGAATCTGAATGAGCATGCCATTCATTTGAGAATTGTGTTGCAAACACTGAGAAATGAAAGATTATATGCTAAGCTGTCAGAATGTGAGTTTTTGCTGAGACAGGTTGTCTTCTTGGGTCATATCATATATGGAGACGATATTTCTGTGGATCCGAGTAAAGTTGAAGCTGCTATCAGTTGGCCGAGACCGACTTCTGTGCCAGAGATACGCAGTTTCATGGGTCTAGCAGGGTACTATAGAAGATTCATCAAAGATGTCTCCAGCATTGCGAAACCGATTACCCAGTTGACACAGAAAAATATGCCATTTGTGTGGTCCGAAGACTGTGAGACTAGTTTTCTAGAGCTGAAGAAGAGGCTGACCAGTGCACCTGTCTTGATAATTCCTTCAGGTACGGACGATTTCGTTGTATATTGTGATGCATCTCACAGAGGGCTGGGGTGTGTTCTTATGCAGCGAGGTCATGTGATTGCTTACGCCTCGAGACAGCTGAAGACTCACGAGACTCGATACCCAATTCATGATCTTGAATTGGTGGCTATCGTATTTGCATTAAATATTTGGCGTCATTATCTTTATGGCGAGAAATTTGAGATCTATTCCGACCATAAAAGCCTTAAGTATCTATTTTCTCAGTCAGAATTAAATATGAGACAGCGCAGATGGCTCGATTTGTTAAAAGACTTTGATTGCGAAATCAAATACTATCCAGAGAAGTCAAATGCAGTAGCAGATGCCTTGAGTCGAAAGGTTTGTGCTTTATCCTTGTCGACGATAGGGGTTTCGAATTTAGTTGAAGATTGCTGCTTGTCTGGATTAGCATTTGATACAGTTAGTAGACCATTGCTACTTTCTTCGAATCAAGTTGAGCCAGACTTGATTATGAGGATCAAAGAAGCACAAAAAATTGATCCAAATGTGCAGAAATCAATTGCTATGGTCAGATCAGGGCATATATCCGAATATCAGGTACATGATTTTGTACTGTATGTGAATAACCGTCTTGTGGTGCCAGATGTTTCAGAGTTGAAACAACGGATATTGTCAGAAGCGCACTATAGTCGGTTTAGCATTCATCCTGGAGGCCGTAAAATGTACAACGACCTGAAGATACAATTCTGGTGGAAACAAATGAAGACAGATATCGCAGAATTTGTGTCTAAGTGCTTAAACTACCAACAGGTGAAGGCTGAGAGAAAGAAGCCCGGAGGTTTACTTCAGAGTTTGTCTATTCCAGAATGGAAATGGGATCACATTTCCATGGATTTCGTGACGAAGTTACCTCGATCATCTCGGGGCTGTGATGCGATTTGGGTCATCATTGATCGACTGACCAAATCACCACGCTTTATTCCATACAGAATTACATACCGACACGATCAGATGTCAGATTTGTATGTCAGAGAGGTTGTCGGATTTCATGGTGTGCCGAAGTCTATCGTATCAGATCGTGATTAACGATTCACTTCACACTTTTGGCACAGTTTGCAGCAGGCCTTAGGTACGACATTACACCTGAGTACTGCATATCATCCTCAGACAGACGGACTATGCAGACTTTAGAGGACATGCTGAGAGCTGTAGTACTAGATTTTGGTACTAGTTGGCAAGATTCACTGCCATTATGTGAATTATCGTACAACAACAGCTATCAGACGAGTATCGAGATGGCACCATTTGAAGCTTTGTATGGCAAGAAGTGCAGATCTCCGTTGTACTGGGATGATGTATCTGAGGTACCAGAACTTGGGCCTGATATGATACGTGAGATGATTGAGAAGGTGAAGATCATTCAGAAAAGAATGAAGACGGCACAGGATAGACAAGCCAAGTATGCCAATATCAGACGTAGACCGTTGGTATTTGAGCAAGGAGACAGAGTATTCTTGAAGATTTCTCCTTTCAGAGGTATTGTCAGATTTGGCAAACACGGGAAGTTGTCTCCTAGATACATTGGTCCTTACGAAATTCTTGAGAAGATTGGCAATCGAGCATATCGACTTGCTCTTCCTCCTTCTTTATCTGGGATACATGACGTTTTTCATGTATCGATATTACGTAGATATATGCCAGATATTTCTCATGTTATTCACTCTGACGAAGCCGAGCTTGATCAAACATTGAGTTATGTTGAACAACCGATACAGATTCTGGATCGGAAAGAGAAACAACTCAGAACGAAGACTATTCCGCTAGTGAAAGTCCAATGGAGTCGACATGGCATCGAAGAAGCGACTTGGGAGACAGAAGCAGATATGAGACAGAAACATCCCGAGTTATTTACATGATGTAAGTGATTCTTCAGTTTTGATTATATTACTTTTCATGTATGATATGATAGAGTGCCTGCGATTTCGAGGACGAAATCATTTCTTAGAGGGGGAGAAATGTAAGGCCCGAGATTAATAGTCTTCATTGATGTGAAACTTGGAAGATATGAGAATGCATGGCATGAAATGAGAGTTTTGAATAAGGTGAGGCCGAAACCACACCGCACCCGCGGTAAGGGAAGACACCGCACCCGCGGTAGCATGGACAGAAAGTTGACCATTGTTACAGTAGCCACACCGCACCCACGGTGCTAGAAGGACCGCACCCGCGGTATAGATACAGTTGGGTGACCGCACCCGCGGTGCAACCAGGACCGCACCCGCGGTCGACAATTCTAGAAAATGGATAGGGCTGCCGAAGCTTGAGCGCACCAGCGGTCCCAACGTAACCGCACCCGCGGTCTTATATGTAGCGCACCCGCGGTCGTCGAATTTCAGAAAATGAAATTGGTTCCGAGAGCACAACGCACCCGCGCTCCTGAATCTACCGCAACCGCGGTGATGTATGCGAGAAATGCACCAATTCTTCTTAAGTTGACACATGGCATGGTATATATATAGAACTCGAAGATGAGTCATTCTTCTCCATTTTTATCAGAGGAAACCGAGAGAGAAGGGTAAGAAGGTGCAAGGTTCTTTCATCTTAGAAGCTATCTTGTGCAAGATTCATCCAACTAAATTTCAATCCGAGTTAAGATTCTTGTTTCTCTCATCACCGGCTTCGAAAGAATGTAAGTATGATTCATTTCAGCATGGTTCGAAATGTACATGTTGGGGGAAATCAGATTTGGTTTCTATTATGTGTTCTTATGATTCTTATGAATGTATATTCGAAACCGGATCGAAGAAATGATGTGATATGCTATTGCTAGTAATTTCCAGCATGTTTTGAGTTGTATACATGCAGATTTTGGGAAATTATGATTGTGGTTATTGAGGTTATGACTTGTGAATCATGTATTGATTATTGGTGGAGTACCGGTATCGAGAAATTTCGCCGATATGCCGTCGAATGTTATTCAGATTGAATATCAAGTTCTATATGTATTGAATTGATTGAGAGATTGATAGAATGTGTATCAACATTGCCATTTCAGATTGATATTGACGATTTTGATATCGAGACTTCGACTATGACAGATTGTACTACAAGAAGGTATAATTCATGTGATTATAGGGAAGACACGACTCGAATCAGATTTGATTGGAGTTTCCCAACAAAATCACATACTAGATATACTGTTTATATCTTTGATATGATTTGGATTTGTTTATAGATTTATATTCAAATCTTTTGATATAATCATGCTTTGTCTATAGATTTATATTCAAGCATTGAGATAGGAGAGTCATTGACAGATTTGTCAAAACTAGACGTTCGGTGTATCGACGCATAGGAGCAGACTTCCTCCGATTGTAGACATTCGATACAGACACGACCGAAGTCTAGGAGTAAGACGTACATTTTCCCCGATTGGGAGGGTAGGTAACAGACAGCGACGTCTTATTCACCTCGGGATCCCTAGAGTAGAGTCGAGTTGAGTCAAGACATGAGTTAATTTGCATTGCATGTTATTATAGATTGGTTTCATCGACTATGGAACCTATGATATATGTTACATGCATGAGATTGTGCTTTATGATTTTATTATGCATATGCATGTATACATGTTTTATACTGGGATTTGTTCTCACCGGAGTTTCCGGCTGTTGTTATGTTTGTATGTGTGCATAACAACAGGTGGGGCAGGATCAGGGTCACGACAGAGATGAGATCGAGATAGCGTGGTGACTACGGGCGCAGAAGATCACTAGTGGTGTCAGACTAGACTTGTACTACTTGTATTTTGTGGTTTGTATTAAACACTAGCAGTATGACTGTACCAGAACAAGACATATTGTATGTTTGTAGAAATAAATAAAGAACTTGTACTTATTTATATACATTTGAATGAATGTTAAAAAAACGAAAATTTGACCCACATTTTCTCACAGATCCATTAAATCCCAGATTGAACTGATTTAGAGCCCGGGTCCCCACAGTTATTTTCTCCATTCCTGAAATGACAACAAAAACAAACCAAAAACGCATAATTCAAAATGGATTCTTATATAAATTAAGTGCAAATCTTGCATTTATCAAACCCTCCAAACTTGAACTTTTTCTAGTCCCGAGCAAAATAGAATAAAAGCTAATAAATAAGAAAAAAAATTAACGCTAACGACTATAGTCATGGATATGCGAAAAATGATATTGGCCTCCGACGTATCGATTCATGATTTCCCAAGAGTCACATGCGTGTGTGATATGTCAATGTTCATTTACCAAATCGAATGCTCAATAGAGTTGTAATACCTATTCTCCTTACAGAATCAAGAAATCATCAGCTCATTGCAGCTCACATTTCATTAAAATACAAATTCACATTCATAGATCACATAGGACTTTATCAGTGATTATTTGGCTCGAAAGATAGTCAACACAAGTATGCCAAAGATGAAATCACACAATGAGATTCTTGCAAGCAAGTGATTAAAGTTTATACGTGTTGAAAATGTTTCAGGTATCTATAGGCTTAACCTGAACAATTTTTCTCCACTAGTATATTGGATAAATGCGACAAAGTCAATAGGCCTTGTAGGCTTGTAACGTTAGGCTACGGCTCATGGCTACAATAAAGGTATGGAGATCAAGATTTGAGAGAAATAATTGAATTTTATAATTCTCATCCTCATTTCATTCACCATCACTTTATTGTTTTCTTCCCAATCATATCCTCAGTTTTCCAATTTTTTCTTTTTTCACCACTTTTGTTATATTCATTCCTTTGATTGTTTTTATTCTCCTTCTTTTTTGTCAACTCTTTTTTGCACACTTCAATTTTTTTCTTTTTCTTTTCAAGGAGTGTTTGAATTATTACAACACCCATGAACTTATTTCTCTCAAAATTAGGTAGGACAATAAGTGTATAAGCTTCATTAGGTAGTTGTTGTGGGCTTGTAGAATAGATACAAGTGGGGGTTATTGTGTGTCATTGACACACACCACTTGATTCTTTAGTAGGCTCAAAATGGGAGACTAGGGATATTTCATTTTCGTTTGGTAGGCTCGAAGGCTCAAAACGGCTCCAAAGATCGCCTAAAGCATTCCTAAGTCACATATTATCCGTATTTCGCCTCGAAAAGTGTTCAAACAAGTTCTAGACTTCCGTAAATCCATTATTCAACTCATACAAACCAGTCACATGCAATTTTCAATCAAAATGATATATGAAATAGGTGGACGAAGAAAAATTAAGCATCTCAATTAACTCGAAGCTCAAAGGGCTACAATTGACAGTAAACAAAGAACATAGGCCCAAGGATATTGTGAAAAATTTCCTAGCTCATTTCTATAATTGCAAAGGT
This sequence comes from Primulina eburnea, assembly GCF_022965805.1. NCBI lineage: Eukaryota > Viridiplantae > Streptophyta > Magnoliopsida > Lamiales > Gesneriaceae > Primulina > Primulina eburnea. Next base: position 26,157,145 of record NC_133116.1, read on the forward strand.
GTCAATCAATGTCATGCAAGAATTACCAAGAATCAGATCTCTATCGTGTATTTAGCATCACAGGCATGCAACTTATCTCTAAGCATCGATAGTATCAACAAACACGACAGTGCAGAATAATTGTGACTCCTAAATTATCATGAACACATATATACACTTCAGAATCGCAATTCACTTTTCATCATCGGTCATACATTTTACTTATCCATGACTCTACCTAACAAATCTGGCATGCAATAATAAAAAAATTCAAATTAACTACTGAGCATTAAAAAAAATTAAAAATTCTAACAGCAAGCAATTTCACCCCCCCCCCCCAAACTTAAAGTATGCATTGTCCTCGATGTATAGAAATAAAGAACACGACAACACATACCTCGCACACAAGTGTCAGAACTCGGGGCTCGAGTCATCGTTCGCAGCATCTTCAGCATCATCGTCCATGGGCTGCGGCGGTAGATCTGGTGGTGGGTAAAATTAACAACTAAGGGAGTAAAATGAAATAAAATAATAAAAACAAAACGAATGCTAAAAAAAATTGTGGGTTGCCTCCCACACAGCGCTTGGTTTAACGTCGTCAGCCCGACTGTCACCAGTTTATTCAAGGTGGGTCGTGAGAACTTTTGGATGCCTTGATTTCTACCCTTTGACCTTCAACTTCCATGGTCAGCTTTCCTCGTTTCACGTTAATGATAGCTCCAACAGCAGCCAATAATAGTCGTCCTAGAATGACGTGAACTTTCTGACTATTCTCCATGTCAAGTACCAAGAACTCTTCGAGAACCTTAAATTTGTCGATCCGAAGTTCAACATCTTCCACAATACCCAACGGTGTCCTGATCGATTTATCTGCCATCTATAAGCTTAGTCCTGTGGGCCTCATCCTGCTCAATCCAAGTGTCTCGTAGAGAGAACTTGGTATTATATTTATGCTCGCTCCTGAGTCACATATAGTTTTTTTCACCAAAACGACCCCCTATTTGCCATGGCATAATAAATTCACCGCGATCTAGCAACTTCTGAGGAATATTTCTTCGTGTTCCTTCGGTAAATTCACCCTTCACCTGATCTGCAAACTCGTTATTAGTCTGTAGGTTCTTGAGATCTTCAAGACCTTTTTTCTTTTGAAATTCAGCTTGCAATTGTAAAAATCTCTGGGGGTAGGGAAGTAAAGAAATATCAATGAATTGATTTAAATCGTACCTCTCATATTTCTTACCTCTGGCTCTTTTAGTTGGGGTTGGCTTTTCATCCCGAACAAGTGAGGGTTCAACCTCCTTCTCTTCTCTGCCTACCACACCGAACTCTTCATGTTGTATAAAAATGACATTCACTTCTCTCAGATTTGGGTCTGCAGTCTTTTGAAGTGTGCCTGACGGTTGAGACGTGAGCTGCTTCGTTATTTGCCCCACTTGCGATTCAAGGATTTTCAAGGTAGCACCAATACTTGCCATGTCGGTCTCTTGGTTGTCAAGCCTAGACTCAGTCCTAGCTATCCTCTTACCAGATGCAGTAAAGAATGTCCCAACCAAGTCCTCAAATGATGGCTTCCCTTTCCCATTTGATGTATTGAACCCCGGTGGAGGATTCAATACATTCTTAGTATTCGCGTATGAAAAATTTTCATGGTTTCTCAAACCAGGATGATAAGTGTTAGGGGGAGGGTTACCTCGATATCCTCCATATCCTCCAAAATTTTTGTTGTTGATGTATTGAACTTCTTCAGGAGATTGTGATTCTTCAACAACAAACGATGGTACCTCAGTGTTTTATGTACTAACTTTATTCATGGTTGCTATCTGTGTAGTCAACGCTGAGACTTGCAGAGTGATGTGATAGGATCCACAGCTGATAAGTGCAATTTATTGTACTTTTATTACTTTTTTTTAACTTGGAATTTTGTGATTCTTGAGCAGGTTTTATGTGATTTGTTGTTGTTTTTGTTGTTGTAGTTTGGAAGCTTAGAATGAGAGTTTGGAGTAGTAAAGTGTTGAATTGGAAAGTGCAAAAGATAAAATGTCCGAATCATTACCGCACCCGCGGTCACTGAAGTTCGAAATTAAAAGATTTTCCCGAAGCTGCACCGCACCCGCGGTCCTTGTTCTACCGCACCCGCGGTCTTCGCAAAACAGAGTCCGGAAAATCTGTAACTTTTTAGGCTGCGCAGGAAAGTCTATGAATTTGGTGTGCTGCGATGGGAGGTTTGTCTGGACTATAAAAAGACATCATTTACTTACCATCTAGGGTATGGGGGATCAAAAGAAGGAGTGGAGGCTGCTGGAAATTATTGAAGACTCAAGTTCTTCTAGTTCTTGAGAAATATTTTGCACAAATCCGGGGACATAAATCTTTTAAGTTGGGGAGAAATGTGAGACGCCGAAAATAAAATAGCTTTGATGGCATTTTGGTAAATAAGTTGAAAAATATTCAATTTATTTTGATGGAATTTTCGTAAATAAGTTGAAAAATCATGAATTAATTTTAAGGACAAAATGGTAATTATGTTATGGATTTAACATAATTGTCCGAATATTAGCCCAAATGATTTGAAATTTGGATATAACGTAGAAAACTCAAATATATAGAAGTTTCATGTTTTGAGTTTTGAAAAATTTGATCGTTTGACTAGTTCGAAGGGATATACCGATGTAAAATGTTAAATATTATATATTTTTGGTAAAAACAATGCCACGTATCATATTCCTCTTTGATTCCAAGCCTCAGATGGTATCAGAGCCATGGAAATAGTCTGGTTAATAATTTAGCACTTTTTATTCAAACGAATATTTTCAGTATGAAAAAAACTGTTCATAACAGTTTAAATGAAAAATATGATTTACCTGAAAATTTGGATTTATTGAATAAATGGACTATTCCTAAGATAGAATCTAAAATGATCTATAAGTTAGGAACTTTTGAAAGAATTGGTTATAAACAAGTAGTTAAAACTACAGAATCATCAGTACCTCTTCATAATAATGAAATGGTTATTAGATTGTTAAACAATAAAGATATTATGCCTTATATGAAAAAATATAAATTTATTCATATATGTTTAATTCAAATTGCTTTTAGACCTTTAACTTTAGAAAGTTTACCAGAAAGCTTCATAGCAGCTTTAAGAGATGGTAGAAATTTGAATTGGAAACAATCCCTTATGGGAATAATATAATCTAGTCTAGCACATGGTCCAGTATATTTTGATACACTGAATCCTATTTGTAAAAGAATAAATAAAAAACTAAATGAAGCTATTCTGATAGAAACTAATTTTAATAGATCTAATATTACAACCCGTAGATCTATAAAATGGGAAGAAATTGAATTTCCAGAAAACTGGATAATTGAACAAGCTATTCCTAGAAATCCTATAATAAATAGAGATTTACAACAAGTTATACAAAATAATGAAGGATCTGTTCAAATACAGTTTAATAATGAACAAAGAAGATTATTACCCTCTTCTGTTTATGCTAGATCGAGATCTAGTCATTCTTTTATTTCTCCTCTAGATTATATGGTTGATATACCACAAACTTCTAGAGCATCTACTTCTCAAGTTAGAGAAGAATTAGAATCTACTAATACAGTAGATGATTTACTTATAAATTAGAATAATATAGTTCATAAAAGTAACTTTCAAAAAGTTAGAGAAACTGATACAGTTTCAGAAATGAATTTTAGTATTTAATGGATAGTAAATCAAAAATTGATTTTAATAAAGGATCTTCTGCTAGAGCAAAGATCAATGCAGAATTTTATTTAACTAAATGGGAATCTTTCAGAGATTGGTACTTTAAAAGTTTCTCTGAAGAAGAGTTTGATTATATTGTTACAACATTTTATAAATATTGTGAAAACCAGAATAAATTATTACATTTTACTACTTGGTTTTTTAAAACATTTATTATAGATTATATTTCTATTCTTGAAAGAAATTATAAACTTTCTTCAGGACAGATTCAAAAATCTATATATCCTCCTCAACAATCTTTTATAATAGAAAAGAATAATAAAATTTTAAATTTTACTGCTTTTTCAAAATTATTTGAAAATGATATGTTACAAATTACTGTCAAACATATTAATCAGATAATTGAAAAACAGAATTATACAAATTTATATCTTACGATTATAGGAGAAGAGATTAATTCTCTTAAAGATCGTATTGATAAAATTATTTCAGCTATTAATAAAATAAAACCAGATGTCATATAGAAGAACCAAAAACTAATATTGTTTTTGTTGCTACTTCATCTATACAATCACCTCCTGATATTAAGGATTTTAAATTTAAATCCTCTGTTTCTGATATAGAAAAATTATTAGAAGAAAAATTTAGAAATCTTAATTTAAATACTCTTAATGAAGATGTTGGAAACTAGATTCTGAAGTTTGACAAAACATGAATCAATCGATTAACAAAATATGAATCAACTGATACGCGCAAGAAAATTCGGCAACTAAACTTATCAACTGAAATCAGCTGATACAATGATACAAAATAAACTGATCAGTTGGAACTGATCAGTTAAAACATTCAGCCGAATGCCTTAAAGTCTCTCAACTGAAGATGTCTCGGGAAAGAACAAAGAAGACATAACAGATTACAAGAGCGCCGCACAACAACCAAGAATACTTAAAACAACGCATTCCGGACAAAGCAATTAAGACGCCGAATTACAATAAATGAAGCAAACAATATCGAAGGAATAATCAAGTGAAAACCAACGGATACAAAGATTCAAATTTATCTCAAGATTACCGTTGGAAAAGAAGAGTATAAATATGGCAGAAGAAAAAGAAGAATCAACTATACACGATTAAAAACTTGCTATTACTCTGTCAAAAAATCTCAGCTCACTCTTACTTGATTTATTCGTAGCAATCAAGGGTACAAGTTGAGCAAACTAGCACTCTGTAATATTTGTTAATTCAATAGTGCTAAGATCAGTTACGCACAGAGATCATTTTGTAATACTAAGAGTTTCAGTTTAGGCAGTGGGTAAGTCCTAACTGAAGTGGGTCTGTAAAAGTGTTGTATTGGATCAAAGTCTTTTAGTGGAAATCCTATCCTTGTGATAGAAGGGGTGACGTAGGAGTAATTGAATTCTCCGAACATCCAGAAACAATATATCCATGTGTATTTTATTTCAGTTCTGTATTCTATCTGTCAGTTAGTTACCTTCCGCAACTACTTCAGTTTAACTGATTGATATTGACCAACAAGATTCCGAGAATCAGTTTGTCACCAAACTGAACTCAAAAATTCAAAAAGACCAATATTAATTGAGAGTGTTTATTCAACCACCCCTTCTAAACACTCTTGACACGTCAATCGATCCTATCAAGTGGTATCAGAGCAGTTGAATCTTGTTCTTGAATACTTCTGATCTCTAAATCTGCTAGCATGACTTCATTCAATAAAATTCTTATGTTCTCAAGAGAAGATTTCGATGACTGGAAAATCAGAATGCAGGCTCACTTAGCTGCACAAGATGATGACATGTGGTATGTCATAACAGACGGACCCATGAAGATTCTAAAAGCAAATACATCAATTGCCATAACTGAAGGGGCACCACAGAGAATTCAAAAGCCCAGAGAAGAGTGGACAACTGAGGACAAAAGAAAAGCCAATCTTGACAATGTGGCCAAAGATACTCTATACAAAACACTGGACAAAGCAACATTCAACAAAATAAAGATGTGCAAAACAGCAAAAGAAATTTGGAAAAAGTTGATTCAGTTATATGAAGGAAATGACCAAACAAAAGAAAATAAACTCTCTGTTGCTGTTCAGAAATTTGACAATATCAAAATGAAGGTTGGAGAATCAATGAATGAGTATGATGAAAGGGTGAGCAGTATTGTAAATGAATTAAATTCACTCGGAAAAGTGTATACTAACAAAGAAGTTGCACTAAAAGTGATGAGAGGTCTTCCAAAGGAATGGGATGTCAAAACTATGGCTATGAGAGAATCTAAAGACTTGAACCAGATCGAACTTCATGAACTATTTGCTGATTTAAAGGCTTATGAATTTGAATTGCAGAGCAGAGAAGGAAAACCATTTACTCCTACAGCTACAACTGCTCTAGCAGCTATAAGAACTGAATCAACTAGTTCAGTTGAGAAATCTGCCGATCAGTTAAGCAATGATGCTATGTCATTATTCATCAAAAAGTTTGGGAGGTTCATGAGAAAGAACCAAGGAAACTTTCAGAAGCAATACCAGAGAAACAATTACAAAGAAGAAATAAATGCTTACTACAATTGTGGCAAAACAGGTCATTATATTGCTGACTGTCCTAAACCTAAAAAGGACAGTCAAAGATCAACTGACAGAAGAAAGAAATCATATGAGCATAAGAGAAGACCCAGAGATGATAAGAAAACCTACAGAAAGAAACATGAGGTTCTATTAGCTGAAGAGAACAAATCCAAATGGACAGAAACTGATAGTGACAGATCAGAACCAGAAAGCTCATATAGCTCAAGTGATGAAGAGGAAGTCAAATGTCTAATGGCCAATGATACAGAAGCAGAATCTACAAGTCAACAGGTATTTGATTTTAGTTCAACTGATTTTACACGAGAAGAACTCATTTAACATTGCATGAAATGGTAAATGAGTACCAGAAACTTGCATCATCATTTGAGGAAATAAAGTCAAAGCAAAATGATCCCATGGACAATAAAACCAAAACTGATGAATCAGTTGATGGGTTGAGTCTAAAAAGGGAAATTGCTGAGTTAAAAGCAGAGAGAAAGAAAGATCAGTCAGTGATCAAGAAATTGATCCTTGAAAATTCAAAACAGACTGAACTCATTCAATCTTGGAATAAGTCGTCTACTGCACTGAATGAGATGCAGAATTCACAAAAATCAGTTTATGATAAAACTGGTTTAGGGTTCAGTAATCAAGGAGAAACGTTTTCAAATGATACTCAACCAAAGCTGACAATGAACAAAGGGAAGTACATTCACTTTGTCAAATCAGCAGTGGTACAAGACCAATATTAATTGAGAGTGTTTATTCAACCACCCCTTCTAAACACTCTTGACACGTCAATCGATCTTATCAAGTGGTATCAGAGCAGTTGAATCTTGTTCTTGAATACTTCTGATCTATAAATCTGCTAGCATGACTTCATTCCATAAAATTCCTATGTTCTCAAGAGAAGATTTCGATGACTGGAAAATCAGAATGCAGGCTCACTTAGCTGCACAAGATGATGACATGTGATATGTCATAACAGACGGGCCCATGAAGATTCTAAAAGCAAATACAGCAATTGCCATAACTGAAGGGGCGCCACAGAGAATTCAAAAGCCCAGAGAAGAGTGGACAACTGAGGACAAAAGAAAAGCCAATCTTGACAATGTGGCCAAAGATACTCTATACAAAACACTGGACAAAGCAACATTCAAGAAAATAAAGATGTGCAAAACAGCAAAAGAAATTTGGAAAAAGTTGATTCAGTTATATGAAGGAAATGACCAAACAAAAGAAAATAAACTCTCTGCTGTTCAGAAATTTGGAAATATCAAAATGAAGGTCGGAGAATCAATGAATGAGTATGATGAAAGGGTGAGCAGTATTGTAAATGAATTAAATGCACTCGAAAAAGTGTATACTAACAAAGAGGTTGCACTAAAAGTGATGAGAGGTCTTCCAAAGGAATGGGATGTCAAAACTATTGCTATGAGAGAATCTAAAGACTTGAACCAGATCGAACTTCATGAACTATTTGCTGATTTAAAGGCTTATGAATTTGAATTGCAGAGCAGAGAAGGAAAACCATTTACTCCTACAGCTACAACTGCTCTAGCAGCTCTAAGAACTGAATCAACTAGTTCAGTTGAGAAATCTGCCGATCAGTTAAGCAATGATGCTATGTCATTATTCATCAAAAAGTTTGGGAGGTTCATGAGAAAGAACCAAGGAAACTTTCAGAAGCAATACCAGAGAAACAATTACAAAGAAGAAATAAATGCTTACTACAATTGTGGCAAAACAGGTCATTATATTGCTGACTGTCCTAAACCTAAAAAGGACAGTCAAAGATCAACTGACAGAAGAAAGAAATCATATGAGCATAAGAGAAGACCCAGAGATGATAAGAAAACCTACAGAAAGAAACATGAGGTTCTATTAGCTGAAGAGAACAAATCCAAATGGGCGGAAACTGATAGTGACAGATCAGAACCAGAAAGCTCATATAGCTCAAGTGATGAAGAGGAAGTCAAATGTCTAATGGCCAATGATACAGAAGCAGAATCTACAAGTCAACATGTATTTGATTTTAGTTCAACTGATTTTACACGAGAAGAACTCATTTTAACATTGCATGAAATGGTAAATGAGTACCAGAAACTTGCATCATCATTTGAGGAAATAAAGTCAAAGCAAAATGATCCCATGGACAATAAAACCAAAAATGATGAATCAGTTGATGGGTTGAGTCTAAAAGGGAAATTGCTGAGTTAAAAGGAGAGAGAAAGAAAGATCAGTCACTGATCCATAAATTGATCCTTGAAAATTCAAAATAGACTGAACTCATTCAATCTTGGAATAAGTCGTCTACTGCACTGAATGAGATGCAGAATTCACAAAAATTAGTTTCTGATAAAACTGGTTTAGGGTTCAGTAATCAAGGAGAAACGTTTTCAAATGATACTCAACCAAAGCTGACAATGAACAAAGGGAAGTACATTCACTTTGTCAAATCAGCAGTGGTACAAAAACAAATTGAGCCCAGTAAACTGATTGAACAACCTACTGAGAAGTTGAACAATGCTAGGAGATATGGGATTGGCTATAGCCAAAATCTTTCAACTGATTCACAAAGCGGGTCATCAAAAAGATTTCACAAAAACTATTCGAATGGCTATGTCAATTACTATAACTGCAAGCCAGTTCAGAAGAGATACAGATTGAACAATCAGTTGAATAAGACTAAAACACATACTGTATCATCTGTACAATACTCACCAAGCACACAAAAGCTGAGAAAAACCATTTGGAATACAGCTACTGGAAAGTCAGTTAGACTAATCCAAGTATGGGTTCCAAAGGGACTAATAAGTTTTGGACCCAAATAGATATGGGTACCAAATCATATTATGTGTGTGCTTGCAGGTAATAGGTACATATAAAAATTCAATATGGTATTTGGACAGCAGTTGCTCACGACATATGATAGGAGATGCAAGTATGCTATCTCAACTGACCAAATATAGTGGTCCAAACATCAGTTTCGGAGATAATTCCAAAGGTAAAACCGTGGGTAAGGGTAAGCTTATCCATGGTAACTTTACTATTAAAAATGTTTTATTAGTAGAGAATCTGAAGTATAACTTGATTAGCATCAGTCAGTTATGCGACAATGGATTCTCGGTACAATTTGATAAAAAATCATGCTCAGTTAAAACATCAACTTATGAAATCATACTAACTGGCAAACGATGTGGAAACACATATAAAGTCAGTTGGAATGAACAGCCTCATGCACCAGTCTGCTTTATTGCTTCAAAATCATCTCAAAACTGGTTGTGGCATAAAAGGTTAAATAATTTAAACTTTAAATCCATTGCCTATCTGAGTAAACATGAAATTGTAACTGGTTTGCCCAAAATAAATTTTTCAAAAGAAAAACTTTGCTCAGCATGTCAGTATGGAAAACAAGTACGATCTTCTTTAAAAAACAAGGGCTGTAAATCTTCATCCCGATGCTTAGAACTATTGCACATGGATCTCTTCGGTCCAATACCAGTCATGATCTTAGGGGGAATGAAATACACCTTGGTGGTCGTAGATGATTTTTCAAGATTTACTTGGGTTATCTTTCTCAAATCCAAAGACCATATGGCTGCACAACTGATTAAACTCTTTAAAAGACTTTTAAATGAAAAATCAATTGAGATTGATCGAATCAGATCTGATCGAAGAACAGAATTCATCAATCAAACACTTTCAAGCTTTCTAGAAAATGCTGGAATCAAGCATGAGCTCTCAGCAGCAAGAACTCCTCAGCAAAACGGTGTAGCTGAGAGAAGAAATCGAACCCTTAAAGAAGCTGCTAGAACAATGCTTGCTGATTCTGGTATTTCTCAAAGATTTTGGGCAGAGGCAGTAAACACTGCATGTTATACTCAGAACAGATCAATGATTAATAAGAATCATATGAAAACACCATATGAGATCTGGCATGCAAGAAAAAGTATAATAACTTATTTCAAAATATTCGGCTGTAGATGTTTTATTCATGACAATGGTAAAAATTACTTAAAAGAATTCGATGCCAAATCTGCAGAAGGAATATTCCTTGGATATTCATCAGTTAGTATAGCTTATAGAGTCTTTAATAAGAAAACTTTAAATGTTGAAGAATCCGCGCATGTTGATTTTGATGAAACTGTACTAACTGATAAGCCAACTGATCAAGTTGAGCTTGCTGATCGATTTACAGATATCAGTTTGGAAGATGATGAAAAAGATGAAAGTCATAATAATCAAAACATCTTTCAAACACCAGAACCAGAGATATTAGAACAATTAAATGAGCAGGAAGTCAATGCTGACAATCAGTTATTAAAGCAAACTGATAACATTCAAATACCAGCTGACGAGGCATCAACTGAAGCTGAAAACTGCATTCATTTACCAACTGAAGAAGTTGCTGATGCAACAAATGTGGGGACCCGGGCTCTAACTCAATTCTTTTGGGATTTAATTGGATCTTTGTTTGAAATGTGGGTCAAAAATTTGCTTTTAACATTTATTCAAATGTATAATCAAAACATGACATATCTTTATAATAATTAAACAACATCAGGTACATACAAGTCTGTTTGTACAAGCATACACTAGTGTTCAAATAACAACTACAAACATAAGTGATACAAGTCTAGTAGGAAACACTAGAAATCTTCCATGCCCGAGATCTCCACGCTATCATCAACCTCTCATCTAGCTCGTGACCCAGATCCTGCCCCACCTGTTGCCATGCACACATACAGACACGACAACAGCCGGATAACTCCGGTGAGAACATATCCCAGTATAAAACATGAATGCATGCAATGTCATAATCATGTACAAAAGCATAGCATATAACATGAATTATAATCTACACATGTAAAAGAATACAAATCTGTATTCAACATTTAAATCTTGACTCGACTCATTTCTAATCTAGGGATCCCGGTGTGAATAAGACGGTCTGTCATCTACCCAACCACTCGGGGCAACGGTACGTCTTATTCCTAGACTTCGGTCAACTCTGTATCGAGGGTCTACACATATAGCAAATCTGCTCCTATGCGTCGATACACCGAAACGTCTAGTTTTGGCCAATCTGCCAATATCTCCTATCTCAAGACTCGAATATACATCAATAAACAAGACATTACATAATCAAATGTAATAACAATCTAGTATGTGATTTAGGGAAACTCGTATCAAATCTGAATCGAGTTGTGCAATCCCGTGACCACATGAATTATACCTTTCTTGTCGCACAATATCTGTCGAGATCGTGAAGTCGGGATGTCACTCTGTCAAGACAAATCTGAATGACAATATACAAATGCTCTATATCAAAATACAACTCAATTAAGTCTGGTAATACTCAATACTCAGTCTCGGTACAATATGACGGCATAACGGCGTACTTCTTCGATACCGATAACTTAACAATATCATACTCCATCACAATAAACTCATAATCTCATCTAACATCCATATACATGCTGAAATCTGCATATTCTCAACACAATACATGCTGAAAAATCGAAACAATAGCATACTGTTTGCGAAAATCGATCCGACAACGAATATACGATGCTCTATATATCAAGAACACATATTCGAACTCAAATCTAAATTCTTCCAATACATATATATCGAGACATGCTGGAATTGAACAATACTTACATCCTTTCGTAGCCAACGATGCAAGGATCAATAATCCCTACTCGGAATTGAAATCGGAGCACTAAATCATTCAAAACCACAAGTTCTAGGTTGAAGGAAATGGAAGTTCTTCTTGCATGCTCTCGGTTCTCTCTCTCTGAAGACATGAAAATTGAAGTGTCAATCCAAGTATATATATATATACCCTGCCATGTGTCAAGACAAGAAACAAAGGTGGCATTCTCGCATGCAGCACCGCGGGTGAGGCGACTCAAGGGCGCGGGTGCGCTGTGCTCTCGGCATCAATGCATTTTCCTAAATGTCAATCACCGCGGGTGCGGCGCTTGCATCACCGCGGGTGCGGTCTCACCACCGCGGGTGCGGTCTTGCGCGCACCGCGGGTGCGGTGTTGCTTCGCACAATTCCCTCAACTTTCTGTCACCTACACCGCGGGTGCGGTAGTCCTAGCACCGCAGGGGCGGTGTGGCTTCGGCCATGCTTGCTCAACTCTCATTTTTCATGTCATGCATTCCCCTCTTCAAGTCAACATCAATGACAACGGATAATTCTCGAGCCTTACATTTCTCCCCCTCTTAAACAAGAGTTCGTCCTCGAACTCATAAGCAAGTAATCATGCAAGTATATACAAAATTGTAAAGTCAAAACGGGAAGAATGACTCACATCATAAGAATAGCTCGGGATGTCTCTGTCTCATATCAGATTCTGTCTCCCAAGTTGCTTCCTCGATGCCATGACGACTCCATTGCACCTTCACAAGTGGAATGGTCTTGGTTCTAAGCTGTTTCTCCTTCCGATCAAGAATCTGTATCGGTCTTTCCACATAGCTCAGAGTATGATCTAACTCGGCTTCGTCAGGCTGAATGACATGAGAATCATCTGGCATATATCTGCGTAACATCGACACGTGAAAAACGTCATGTATACCGGACAGTGAAGGAGGAAGAGCAAGTCTGTAAGCTCGATCGCCAATCTTCTCAAGAATCTCATACGGACCGACGTATCTAGGAGACAATTTTCCACGCTTGCCAAATCTGACAACGCCTCTGAAAGGTGAAATCTTCAAAAATACTCTGTCTCCCTGCTCAAATACCAACGGTCTGCGTCTGACGTTGGCGTATTTCGCTTGCCTATCCTGTGCCGTCTTCATTCTCTTCTGAATGATCTTCACTTTATCGGTCATCTCACGAATCATATCAGGCCCCAACTCTGGTACCTCAGAGATATCATCCCAGTACAACGGAGATCTGCACTTCTTTCCGTATAAAGCTTCGAACGGTGCCATCTCTATGCTCGTCTGATAGCTGTTGTTGTATGAAAATTCACACAATGGCAATGAATCTTGCCAACTAGTACCAAAGCCTAGTACTACAGCTCTCAGCATGTCCTCTAAAGTCTGGATAGTCCGCTCTGACTGTCCGTCCGTCTGAGGATGATAAGCAGTGCTCAAGTGTAAAGTCGTACCCAAAGCCTGCTGCAAGCTGTGCCAAAAGTGAGAAGTGAATCGTGGATCACGATCTGATACGATCGACTTAGGCACACCGTGCAATCTGACGACCTCTCTGACATACAACTCTGCCATCTGATCGTGTCGATAGGTCATTCTATACGGAATAAAGCACGCTGATTTGGTCAATCTGTCTATCACAACCCAAATCGCGTCACAGCTCCGGGAAGATCGAGGTAACTTCGTCATGAAATCCATGGAAATGTGATCCCATTTCCACTCAGGAACAGACAAACTCTGAAGTAAACCTCCGGGCTTCTTTCTTTCTGCCTTCACCTGCTGGCAATTCAGACATCTAGACACAAATTCTGCAATATATGTCTTCATCTGTTTCCACCAGAATTGCGTCTTCAAGTCATTATACATCTTCCTGCCACCAGGATGAATGCTGAACCGACTACAGTGTGCCTCTGACATAATCTGTCGTCTCAAATCTGAAACATCTGGCACCACTAGACGGTTATTCACATACAGAACGGAATCTCTGACCTGATATTCTGAGATATGTCCAGTTCTGACCATATCAATCGATCTCTGAAATGCTCGGATCGGTTCTCTGCACTTCTTTGATCCTCAAAATCAGATCTGGCTCAATCTGAATCGCAGCAAGTCGCAACGGTCTACTATCTGTATCAAACGTCAATCCGGACAAGCAACAATCTTCTACTAAATTTGATACACCTACAGTCGACAAGGAAAGAGCACATACCTTTCGACTCAAGGCGTCTGCCGCTGCATTCGACTTCCCTGGATGGTACTTGATCTCGCAATCAAAGTCTTTCAGCAGATCAAGCCATCGTCGCTGCCTCATGTTCAACTCTGACTGAGAAAAGAGATACTTCAGGCTCTTATGATCGGAATAGATCTCAAATTTCTCGCCATACAGATAATGACGCCAGATCTTCAAGGCAAAGACAATCGCCGCCAATTCAAGATCATGAATCGGATAGCGGGTCTCGTGTGGCTTCAGCTGTCTAGAGGCGTATGCTATCACGTGTCCACGCTGCATAAGAACACATCCCAACCCTCTGTGAGAGGCGTCACAATATACAACGAACTCACCTGTACCTGAAGGAATCGTCAGAACAGGCGCACTAGTCAGCCTCTTCTTCAGCTCAACAAAACTGCTCTCACACTCTTCTGACCACACAAATGGCATGTTCTTCTGTGTCAACTGGGTAATCGGCTTCGCTATACTGGAGAAATCTCGAATAAAACGACGATAATACCCGGCTAGACCCATGAAACTGCGTATCTCAGGCACAGAAGTCGGTCTCGGCCAACTGATCACAGCCTCAACTTTACTCGGATCTACCGCAATACCATCTCCAGATATGATGTGACCCAAAAAGACAACCTGTCTCAGCCAGAATTCACACTTGGACAGTTTGGCATACAACTGCTCATTTCTCAATGTCTTCAGTACAATCCTCAGGTGATCTGCATGCTCAGTCAAACTCTTCGAATACACCAAAATATCATCGATAAACACAATCACAAAATCATCTAAATATCTCTGAAAAATGCGGTTCATCAAACTCATAAACACCGCAGGTGCATTCGTCAAACCGAAAGGCATAACAACAAACTCGTAATGTCCATACCTGGTTCGGAATGCAGTCTTCGGAATATCAACGTCTCTAACTCTGAGCTGATGATACCCTGATCTCAAATCAATCTTCGAGTATACCGAAGATCCCTGTAACTGGTCAAACAAATCGTCGATGCGCGGGAAATGATACTTGTTCTTCACTGTTGCCTTGTTCAACTGCCTGTAATCAATACACAATCGCATCGAGCCATCTTTCTTCCTAACGAAAAGCACCGGAGCACCCCAAGGAGATACACTAGGTCTGATATATCCCTTGGACAGAAGATCCTCCAACTGTGCTTTCAACTCTTTCAGTTCTATCGGTGCCATCCTATATGGAGCTCTCGAAATAGGAACACTGCCTGGCACAAGATCAATGCTAAAATCAACCTCTCGAACTGGAGGTAACCCTGGAATCTCGTCTGGGAACACATCTGCAAACTCGCAAACCACTGGCAGATCTGCCAATGCTGGGCTCGATTTCAGTAGATCTACTGAATATACGAGAAAGCCCTCTGCTCCTCTCTGAAGCAATCTACTCATAGTCAGAGCAGATACTAAGGGAATCCGAGATCTGGAACCCTTTCCGTAGAATTTCCACTCATCTGTCATGTCGGGTCTGAATCTGACAATCTTGTGGAAGCAATCTACAGTGGCCCTGTACTTGGTTAACATATCTATACCAACTATACAATCAAAATCAGCTAAACCAAGTACTACACAATCAAGATCAATCTCATGCCCCTCAAACTGAAGCATACAATGTCTAAC
The DNA here is from genome assembly GCF_022965805.1 of Primulina eburnea. Lineage (NCBI taxonomy): Eukaryota > Viridiplantae > Streptophyta > Magnoliopsida > Lamiales > Gesneriaceae > Primulina > Primulina eburnea. Next base: position 26,172,953 of record NC_133116.1, read on the forward strand.
AGTAGTTACAGATATCAAACCACTTCCCAACGGAGAAGCTATAGACACTACTGTAGACATCGACTCAACAGGCAATGAATGTCTCAATGCAAAATGTTCAGATATAAATGTAAGTGATGCCCCTGTGTCTATCAACACATATGCAGGATAACCGCAAAAGAAAACAGTTACCTGCAATGACGTCATCTGGCGCCTCCTGCGCCTGCTCCTCTGTCAGGGCAAAAACACGTGCCTGCTGTCTGGGAGGCTGACTCACAGTCTGACTACCTCCTGGTCTCTGCTGGGTCTGTGTGGAGGGTGGCTGGAAAGAGTGTACAGAAGATGCCTGTCTCTCCATCTGTGGCGCTGGTGCTGATGATCCTGTGCTCTGGAATCGTTGTGCACCTCTCTGGGGACAAACTCTGGCGAAGTGTCCCTGTTGCCTACAGATGTTGCAGTGTCCCAGAACTCCTTGACACTGCTCCGTGCCATGTCGCCCTCCGCACGAACCACAGTATGCGCCACTATAATCTGACCCCTGACCTCTCTGTCGAGATCCACTCGAACTCGATGAACTGCTCCCAGATTTCTTAAACTGTTTGCCCTTAGCCTTCAAAAATTCCTTCTTGCCACTACCACTAGCTCCACTGTCAAAACGAGGAGGAGGTGGTGGAAACTGTACGGTGGTAGGCTGTGGCAGTCTCTGCCCCTGAGCACCATAGGAAGCTCCTCGCTGCCTGATCAAGCCAGCCTCTGCTCCCTTAGCTCGGTTCAGTGCCTCTGAAAAAGTACTAGGCCGTCCCGTGTTCACCAAAGTAAAGACATCCGGATTCAATCCGTTGATGAACTGATCGGCCACTGCCTCGTCGTTCCCGGCCACATGCGGTGCAAATCGTAGCAATGCAGAAAATTTAGCAACATACTCCTCGATGTTCCACTGTCCCTGTCTCAGATTTGCAAATTCAGCTCCCTTATCTTTTCGGTAGGAGACGGGGAAGAAACGCTGATAGAACTCATCCTTGAAGACTTTCCACGTGATGTCAATGCCTCGGTGCTCCAAGGCTCTTTTCGTAGTCAACCACCAGCTCTTTGCAACCTCTTGCATCTGATGCCCTATCAATTTCACACGTCGCTCATCAGTATATGCCAAAGACTCAAATAACATCTCGATATCATCAAGCCAGCTCTCGCACTCTACTGCACTCTCTGTGCCCTTCAAGGTAGGCGGATGGAAAGACTGAAATCTCTTCAATAAGGTCTCCATCGGCGTAGCGGTAACATCCATCTGTGCACCGGATGTGCTACCCTGCTCTGGCTGTGGTATACGTCTAGGCGGCATAAATCTGATTATCAAACTGATTAGTATACAATCAATATCATCTGTCTCAGCCCTCCTCTGATCATATACCTCTGATCGAGAATCGGTTCTGATTCAGGCTTGACAAGTATATGCTGTAAATCAAATCAGATAATACAACAACAAATAATAGGGAAAGCAATAAACCATGCTAGCATCTCAAAAGCAAGGAAGATGACTCGATCTACCCCGCTCATTCTACTCTATCTCAGTCTACAGAACCTACTGCTCTGATACCACCTGTTGTGGGGACCCGGGCTCTAACTCAATTCTTTTGGGATTTAATTGGATCTTTGTTCGAAAATGTGGGTCAAAAATTTGCTTTTAACATTTATTCAAATGTATAATCAAAACATGACATATCTTTATAATAATTAAACAGCATCAGGTACATACAAGTCTGTTTGTACAAGCATACACTAGTGTTCAAATAACAACTACAAACATAAGTGATACAAGTCTAGTAGGAAACACTAGAAATCTTCCATGCCCGAGATCTCCACGCTATCATCAACCTCTCATCTAGCTCGTGACCCAGATCCTGCCCCACCTGTTGCCATGCACACATACAGACACGACAATAGCCGGATAACTCCGGTGAGAACATATCCCAGTATAAAACATGAATGCATGCAATGTCATAATCATGTACAAAAGCATAGCATATAACATGAATTATAATCTACACATGTAAAAGAATACAAATCTGTATTCAACATTTAAATCTTGACTCGACTCATTTCTAATCTAGGGATCCCGGTGTGAATAAGACGGTCTGTCACCTACCCAACCACTCGGGGCAACGGTACGTCTTATTCCTAGACTTCGGTCAACTCTGTATCGAGGGTCTACACATATAGCAAATCTGCTCCTATGCGTCGATACACCGAAACGTCTAGTTTTGGCCAATCTGCCAATATCTCCTATCTCAAGACTCGAATATACATCAATAAACAAGACATTACATAATCAAATGTAATAACAATCTAGTATGTGATTTAGGGAAACTCATATCAAATCTGAATCGAGTTGTGCAATCCCGTGACCACATGAATTATACCTTTCTTGTCGCACAATATCTGTCGAGATCGTGAAGTCGGGATGTCACTTTGTCAAGACAAATCTGAATGACAATATACAAATGCTCTATATCAAAATACAACTCAATTAAGTCTGGTAATACTCAATACTCAGTCTCGGTACAATATGACGGCATAACGGCGTACTTCTTCGATACCGATAACTTAACAATATCATACTCCATCACAATAAACTCATAATCTCATCTAACATCCATATACATGCTGAAATCTGCATATTCTCAAAACAATACATGCTGAAAAATCGAAACAATAGCATACTGTTTCCGAAAATCGATCCGACAACGAATATACGATGCTCTATATATCAAGAACACATATTCGAACTCAAATCTAAATTCTTCCAATACATATATATCGAGACATGCTGGAATTGAACAATACTTACATCCTTTCGTAGCCAACGATGCAAGGATCAATAATCCTTACTCGGAATTGAAATCGGAGCAATAAATCATTCAAAACCACAAGTTCTAGGTTGAAGGAAATGGAAGTTCTTCTTGCATGCTCTCGGTTCTCTCTCTGAAGACATGAAAATTTAAGTGTCAATCCAAGTATATATATATACCCTGCCATGTGTCAAGACAAGAAACAAAGGTGGCATTCTCGCATGCAGCACCGCGGGTGCGGCGACTCAAGGGCGCGGGTGCGCTGTGCTCTCGGTATCAATGCATTTTCCTAAATGTCAATCACCGCGGGTGCGGCGCTTGCATCACCGCGGGTGCGGTCTCACCACCGCGGGTGCGGTCTTGCGCGCACCGCGGGTGCGGTGTTGCTTCGCACAATTCCCTCAACTTTCTGTCACCTACACCGCGGGTGCGGTAGTCCTAGCACCGCAGGGGCGGTGTGGCTTCGGCCATGCTTGCTCAACTCTCATTTTTCATGTCATGCATTCCCCTCTTCAAGTCAACATCAATGAAAACGGATAATTCTCGAGCCTTACAACAAACGCAGAGTACAGATGGAGAAAATCACATCCACCACAACTGGTAATAGGAAATCCATCTGATCTAGTAAGAACTCGCAATCAAATGTTATATTTATTTATTCATTCAGCCTTTGTCTCACAAATGGAACCAAAGAAAACTGATGAAGCTCTTGCTGATCCTAACTGGGTAAATGCTATGCAAGAAGAGCTGAATCAGTTCACTCACAATAACGTCTGGAACTTAGTTCCAAGACCAACTTCAAAAACCATTATAGGTACAAAATGGGTGTACAGGAATAAACTAAACGAGGACGGTTCAGTTATACGCAACAAAGCAAGACTAGTAGCACAATGATATAGGCAAGAAGAAAGAATTGACTACGATGAGACATATGCTCCAGTTGCAAGATTGGAAGCAATCAGAATATTTCTTGCTTATGCATCTCACAAAAACTTCGAAGTTTACCAGATGGATGTGAAGAGTGCATTACTAAACGGTCAGTTACAAGAAGAAGTATATGTTGAACAACCTCCAGGTTTTGTAAATCACAAACTTCCTGATCATGTATACTATTTGAACAAAGCATTATATGGTCTTAAACAAGCTCCCAGGGCTTGGTACGAAACACTTTCAAAATTCCTAACTGATCATGACTTTACAGTCGGATCAGTTGATAAGACCTTGTTCAAATTTACTAAAAATAATCATATTCTATTAGTTTAAATTTAAGTTGATGATATAATATTTGGGTCAACTTACCCCAAATTGTGCGAAAAGTTTGCTAAGTTAATGCAGGACAAGTTTGAAATGAGCATGATGGGTGAACTGACATTTTTTCTTGGACTGCAAGTGAAGCAACTGGAAACTGGTATATTCATTAGTCAAACAAAATATACAAAGGAGTTGCTAAAGAAATTTGGTATGGAATCATGCTCAGCTGCAACTACTCCCATAAGCTCATCAGTTAAACTAGATACTGACGAAGGGGGAATATCAGTAGAGCGACATTATATAGAGGATTAATAGGTTCATTGTTGTACTTAACAGCCAGTCAACCTAATATTGTTTTTGCTGTCTGTATGTGTGCCAGATTTCAAGCAAATCCTAAGCAATCACATTTCTCAGCTGCTAAAAGAATTCTGAGATATCTTAAGGACACGCAAAATGTTGGGCTATGGTATTCCAAAGACTCCACCTTCAATTTAGTTGGATATTCAGACGCAGATTATGCAGGATGTAAGCTTGATCGCAAAAGTACAAGTGGATCTTGTCAGTTCTTAGGAGACAGACTGATCTCTTGGTTCAGCAAGAAGCAGACATCCATAGCTACCTCAACAACATAAGCAGAATATCTTGCTGCTGGTAGCTGTTGTGCACAACTGATCTTGCAGCAACAACTGAAGGATTATGGAGTAACGTCAACTGAATCGCCCATATTTTGTGATAATACCAGCACAATTGCCATCACTTATAATCCAGTTCTTCACTCAAGGACCAAGCATATAGATGTCAGGCATCACTTCATTAGGGATCATGCGTTAAAGAAGGATATTCGACTAGAATATATTTCAACTGAACAGCAAGCAGCTGACATCTTCACAAAACCATTACCCGAGGCTAAGTTTTCTTACTTTCAAAATATTCTTGGTTTAATTGATTTATCTTAGAAATTATTAGTAATATTGCCTCACTAACAGAATTATATGCAGAAAATAAGAACACAACAAATTGAAAATAACACTTCATTAAGAATACCAACGTTCCCATTTTACAGAAGATATCATGGAATCAACTGAATCTAGCCACGCTTAACTCATAAATTCGAACTCTAGCAAATGCCCTAGATTTCGAAATATTATCAACAACATGCCACTCCTTCCATAGCATCGTCTCCAAAAGAAATTTGTCTTCAACCAAATCCTAACATGCCTAACTTCAAAACGTTCAAGGTATTTCAGTGCTCTTGCCTCCTGAGCACGAGTAGGAATAGCACCACTGTCAATCACCCTCTTCAACTCATGAATCTTTTCTCACGTTGACATCACCTTCTGAAAAACATATATCTCCATCTTTCTCTTCATATCTTTTAAACGAGGGGTTGACTGCTCAGTAACATGAACATGAGTGCTGCTGCATGTATCAGAATCAGACATATTGAAATATTTTTGAACTGATATTGCATCACATTTTTATCACTATCATCTTATTTATAGGAAAATGACGTTGGAGAAGCTGAAGAGTCTCAAGTCAATCAAAGCGTCTTTCACATTTACCAAGGACTTTAAGTTATCAGTTGTTCATTGTCAACTGACACCAGTTTGAATTCTATTAATAGTTGTTTAAATAGTCCCAGTTCATGATCAACTTATGACAGTTAGTCTCTCATCAGTTCATTTGTTTGCATATCACAACTGAAGAAATATATCATTTGCAGAAAAACAGAACTAAAACCAGATAAATATTTCATTACTTATAAATGTTGGTCTGGATTACATCATCATACTTCTCCTCCACAACAATTATCCAAAATTTGAGCCAAACAGATAGAGAAGAAGGAGAAGTCATGAGAAAGTTATGAGAATGAGCTATGCGCCTCAGCTGATACATGTGACCGTCCTTGAAGACGTCCACCCACACAGCAATATTCAAGTGCTTTCGCACTTGATTCAGTTCTACCACCAATTCAGGAGTGGTGGCCTCCTCAGAGTTGTATAAGAGCTCAAGCTCCTGCAATCGCTCCCAGTAATGCAGACTTTCATAGAAGACTTCGTCTTCTATCTCAGCCTTCCTGGCCTCCACAGAAAAGGGAGAAAGACTTGAGTCACCCGTATCAGACATTTTTTTTTATCTTGAATATTTTGGATGATATGTCTAAAACTAATTGAGTCATTTCTATTTATAGCAGAATATCAAGAAAGCTGAAGAGTCGTCAACGTTTCAGTAAAACCAATAACCTCTCTGACTCTTAAAATTATTTTGTAGCACTACTTTAATTATTATATGCACCAATCTAGGGGGAATGTCAGTTTTTAAAGAAGTTAACTGAGAAGACAATCGTTTGTGAATTCTCAACTGACTTGAATCAGTTTCCCAACTGATCGTTCAGTTTTAAAATTTTACAAATGTTCTCACATAAGTTAACCAATTAAAAACTTATTATATTCCAAATCAAATGACGTGACTAATTTTTTATGACGTGGCATATATTAAAACCGCTCATTATTATATACACACGATTACAGCACACGTGCACACATTTTTATTCAAAATTTTTCCCGGGCTGACACGTGTCCAGAATTTGAACAGTCACGAACAAAAGCATTTTGCCCGCTTCACTTCAGTTCTATTCTTCACAATTACAATCAGTTTCTAAGAGTATACAAATTTCAGAACTTATTCTCTTCAATTTGCAGATTACTACACTTTCCGAAATAGCAAACCAGATCCCAGCCCATATTTTGAATGCGATGGTCATCGATTTTAACTCGGTTCTATCGATTCAAGAAGCAGACGTTAAGAATGTTTTTCTAAAGCTTGAGTCGGCAGGTCTCAGGATGTTCTTAGGACAATCTTATCAGAAGTTATACCTCAAGGAGGTCAATGAATTCTATCGGAAGGGATTTATCACTGCTAATGACACTATCTCTGTGACTATCAATGATCAGTTGCTACTCCTTTCTGAAGAAGCTTTCGGAGAAATCTTCTCTTTGCCAACTGATGGTTATGTCAGCTTTTCTGAAGTAAAAACTTAGGACATTGAAGAAATGCAGTCTCGATTATCTGCCGATGGACGGAAAATCAAGGTTTCCGATCCAAATAAGGAAATGAAACCAGAAATTCAGTTGTTAGCTGACATCGTGGCAAAGGGAATAATAGCAAAAGCCGGTTCTTATGCTGCTCTTACACTCGAAAAATTCCAGGTAATGACCATAATCATGGGTGAAAAGAAAGCAAATTGGAGATATATTCTTTTTAACATCTTGAAGAATATGCTCAAGTCATCCAAACAGTCATGTGGCTTTGCCATCCAAATAAGTTATCTGTTAAAACTGAAGGGTTTGGTAGCTGAAAATGCTGAAACATCACAAAAATTCAAGGTCTTTACTGCCAAAAACACCTTGCCATCAAAAAACCGAACTAGAGGTTGAGCCATCACCAGTCAAGAAGGCCAAAACAACAAAAAGGAAACTGATTCTCAGTGAATCAGATTCAGAGAAAACTCCTTCCCCTAAGCTTGTCAAGAGACCAAGGACTCAAAGAACCAAACCAATAACAACAGTGGAATTCATTCCACCTGAGAAAATTATTCAATCAGCTGCTCAACAGCCCATTCAGGCTATCCTTTTGCAAGTAGTCTCACCTGATGATTAAGTTACCAAAGCAAAGACACCAGCTAAGGTAAGAGCTCCCTTGACTCTTGTAAATCGCCCTACCATCTTGCCTAGAGCCAGATCTAAAGGTGTAATATTAAGGGAACCAGTGCACTCCACACATTCTGGAATGGATCTTCCTCACATTCTCTCAACTGACAAAGGAAAAGGCAAGCTGGTTGAAGAACCCCGGCCATCCAATGTCATTCAAGCACACATTGACCTAGTTTGGGAACAGGTCAATGTATTTGCCACATCACAATTAAAATCTTTTGATTGTTGGAAAAGCTTCAGAACAGAAATCTTTGCCAAAGAACTGAAGCATAGATCTCAACTGAAAAAGTTTATCAAGCTAGAAGCGATTGTGATGAAAGTAGTCAAAGTTGCTACAATTCCACAGGCATTAGAAAGGAAGAAATATTTCTTTGATCAGATTCGCGTCAAAAAGCTAACAAGAATGGTAGCAAAGCTGAAGTCCAACTACAATCCCACAAGTCCAACTGCATACAATGATAGAGCTGTGTTCACTCAACTGGACACAGATCTTAGTAGTCTGCAGAGTGAAATCAGATTTTGGGAAGAAGATCAGGAACTAGTTCTTCATGAAAAACCCCCCAACTCAAATACTGAAAAAGATTTATCCTCCTCTCCACAAAAAGAACCATCTCCACAACAGGCAACTGAAAAGCCAGTTCAGGGAATACCTCAATCCTCTCAGACAGATGATCAGCTATATTCTGAAGCAGAACTATCCTTGGCAAACATTGATGAAATCATTCAAGCTGTTACCTTGGAAGCTCAGCTAGAGGAAACACGGTATGACTCAGTTACCCATTCAGCTGAACAACCAGAGCAAGACATTAAGATATCATCTGAAGCACCAGCTGAGTCACTTATTGCTGAAAAATTTATATCTGCTCAAACTAAAGATCAAACTGAAGTGCCAAACCAAACTTCAGAAAAAGAAAAAACTGAATCGGAAAAAGCTCAAACTGAAGCACCAGTTCAGCCAGAAAGTTCTGCTGAACAAGATATTCAAACTGATGAACAAGCAAAACCCTCAGAACAAGAAACTGCTGAACATGTAGAAGGTCAGTTGCTCACTGAATCAAAGGAGCAAGAACAAAGTTCAGTTAATTTTCCACAGGAGGCCCCTATGTATGAACCATCCATCTCCATCATTCAGCCAGACAGTCCATTTCTTGATCAAAACCAACGTTCATCATCTCAAATTCAAGAAAACATTTCAGCTCAGCCTATGGCTGGAACAATGGAAACTAATCAAGCACCACTTCTTTTTGGACAAACATCGAAGCATTCAGAAACGCCCAGTCAGCGACCTCCAATTCAATCCACAAAAATGGATGTTGTTCTTGAAGAAATCCAGAACATACAGTACAATATGCAGCAGATGATCGCTGAAATCAAGAAAATTCAATTAGAACAACTGTCTCATACTGTCAAATTAGATTCTTTGACTGAATTTGACTCGGCAAAACTAAACGCTCTTCAAGCCAACATGGACTCTCTTAGCAGAACTGTGCATGAAATAAAGAAGGGGCTAGTTAACTCACTCTTTATAACTCAGGATGTAATCAGTCAGAGAGTTGAGCGACTGGAAACCTTTGTTTCAAATAAAATAGAATTGCTACAAACCTCCCTCACAACTGTTGCCACAAGTATCTCATCAGATGTAAAACTTCTTTCCATTGACGTTCGAAAGTTATCAGACAAAATGGAGTTGTTTGACAAAAATAGGGAAGAACACCAGCTGAAGAAGAATTAATCAGATTATTAGAATCAACTGATATTATATTCTCAGATTTTATGTTATCTACAAGGAATCCAGTTATTCTATGATTCAGTTGCGTAATCTATTATCTACAAAGAGCTCAGTTATCGATCTTAAATCACTTGGTTTTGTCAAACACCATAAAGGGGGAAATTGTTGGAAACTAGATTCTGGAGTTTGACAAAACATGAATCAATCGATTAACAAAATATGAATCAACTGATACGCGCAAGCAAATTCGGCAACTGAACTTATCAACTGAAATCAGCTGATACAATGATACAAAGTAAACTGATCAGTTGGAACTGATCAGTTAAAACATTCAGCCGAATGCCTTAAAGTCTCTCAACTGAAGATGTCTCGGGAAAGAACAAAGAAGACATAACAGATTACAAGAGCGCCGCACAACAACCAAGACTACTTAAAACAACGCATTCCGGACAAATCAATTAAGACGCCGAATTACAATAAATGAAGCAAAAAATATCGAAGGAATAATCAACTGAAAACCAACGGATACAAAGATTCAAATTTATCTCAAGATTACCGTTGGAAAAGAAGAGTATAAATATGGCAGAAGAAAAAGAAGAATCAACTATACACGATTAAAAACTTGCTATTACTCTGTCAAAATCTCAGTTCACTCTTACTTGATTTATTCGTAGCAATCAAGGCTACAAGTTGAGCAAACTAGCACTCTGTAATATTTGTTAATTCAATAGTGCTAAGATCAGTTACGCACAGAGATCATTTTGTAATACTAAGAGTTTCAGTTTAGGCAGTGGGTAAGTCCTAACTGAAGTGGGTCTGTACAAGTGTTGTATTGGATCAAAGTCTTTTAGTGGAAATCCTATCCTTGTGATAGAAGGGGTGACGTAGGAGTAATTGAATTCTCCGAACATCCAGAAACAATATATCCCTGTGTATTTTATTTCAGTTCTGTATTCTATCTGTCAGTCAGTTACCTTCCGCAACTACTTCAGTTTAACTGATTGATATAGACCAACAAGATTCCGAGAATCAGTTTGTCACCAAACTGAACTCAAAAATTCGAAAAGACCAATATTAATTGAGAGTGTTTATTCAACCCCGCCTTCTAAACACTCTTGACACGTCAATCGATCCTATCAGAATAGTTTTAAGAATTAGAAAAAATTAATAATCATTCTGATGAAGAAATTAATAAAATTAAATGGGCAGATAGACCTACCACAAACAAATATTATTATAATAAACCTACTCCCATGGATGTTCTTATTGAAGAAAAAGAATATATTTTTGCTAATAGCTATAATGGGAAAAATATTTATGAATGGAATATTGATGGTCTTAGTGATAGGCAAATTTATAATACTGCTCACAGAATGCTTATGTATAGTACTGTTTGTAAAACATCAGGAAATACTGATAAAAATATTGCTAAAATGATAACAACAGGATTTACTGGCCAACTTAAAGGTTGGTGGGATAATTTTTTACATTATTCTAAAAAAGATGAAATTTTTAATTCTATAAAGATAGAGAATAATATTCAATCAGAAAATGTAGTTTATACATTAATATTGACTATGATGTAACATTTTACTGGAAAATTCACTGATAATAGTGAACAAATTAGAACTCTATTAAGTAATCTAAAATGTAAAACACTTACTGATTTTAGATGGTATAAAGATACTTTTTTATCTCGTATTTATGAGATTCCAGACAGTAATAATAGTCTTTGGAAAGATAAATTTATAGATGGCTTACCTTTCTTATTTGCTGAAAGGATTAGAAAAGTATTAAGAAAGGATGAAATAAATATTTCTTATGATAATTATACTTATGGTAATTTGATTAATACATGTATTCAAGAGGGTTTAGCTCTCTGTAATGAATTAAAATTAAATAATCAAATTAAAAGACAGAATTTACTAGAGAAAAAACAACTAGGTAAATTTTGTGATCAATTCGGAATGGACTTACCTAATAAAGGTAAGAAGAAAATTAAAGATAAAGATGATAAGATTTATAAGAAAAGACATTTGTCTGATAGACAAAGAGATAGAAAAAAAAAAAAGAAAAGAAATCCGTGAATCATGGAAAGCTGATAGAAAAGCTGATAAAGCTAAAAATAAATTAATAATTTGTAGAAAATGTAAAAAGCCAGGACATTATGCTAATCAATGTTGGGCTAAAAACAAAATTAATAATTTAGATATAGATAATAATCTAAAAGAAACATTATTTAAAATAATAATGGATTCCAATAATAATTCTGATAGTGAAACTGAGAATTCTTCAGAATCTTATAATTCCAAAGATATTATAGATAATGAATCTGATTTTTCAGATTTAGAAGAATGCAATAACTGTATACAAGGAAAATCTTGTATTAATCCTATAGAGGATAATAATAAAAATGATGAGTTTTATAAACTTATGTCTCAATTTCAAGATTTAAATATTAATGTTTTAACTAACAACAATACTTTAGAATTCCTTAAAATGATTAAGGATCCAGCATTAAAATCTACTATTATTGATCAAATGGAAAATACTGCTTTAACAAGTAATAATGATAATAACATTCTTGTTAAATAAGAACAAGCTTATTCTATGAAAGAAGTTAAAAATCTTTTACAGAAAAAATATAGCCAACAAAATCCAGTTACTATACAGGATTTAGTTAAAGAAATTGATAATCTTAAAGAACAAGTAAAAATTTTACACCATCAATAATAGTTTAAATTATCGTATTTCAGTTATTGAAAATAATAATAATTTAATTTCTGAAATTTTTGAAAATATTCAAGATATTTCATTTCCTGATATTAATCAGAAACATTTATCTGTTTTGAGTATGATAATATCTCAAAAATGGTATACTATTATTACTTTATTAATTGATAATTCTTATAAGAAGAATTTCATTGCTATGATAGATAGTGGTGCAGATTTAAATGTTATACATGAAGGATTAATTCCTACAAAATATTTTCATAAAACTACTCATTCTCTCTCTCATGCAGGAGGAGAGTCATTAGAAATAAAATATAAATTACCTAAAACTTATATTTGCAAAGATAAAAACTGTATTCAAACCAGTTTTTTATTAGCAAAAGATATTTCTAGCCAACTTATACTTGGTCTTCCTTTTATTTATCAAATATATCCTTTAACCTATGTTGATGAAACAGGTATAATAGGAACTTTTCAAGGTAATCCTATTTCCTTTAAGTTCATAACTAAATCTGTTCATAGAATTCTAAATGAATTACAAGAACAGATTGAAAGAAAAACCTTTCAAATAAATTCTTTAAAAGAAGAAATAAAATTTCTTACAATAGATGATAAATTACAGAATCCTAAATTGCAGGAACAAATAAAAATTATTTATAATAAATTTTCATTAGAAATATGTAATGATTTACCAAATGTTTTTTGGAGTCGTAAGAAGCATATTATCTCTCTTCCATATGAAGAGAATTTTGATGAAAAGAATATTCCAACCAAGGCTCGTCCTTGTCAAATGAATTCTGAATATTTAGAATTATGTAAGAATGAAATTCATTCTTTATTAGATAAAGGTTTAATAAAACCTTCTCAATCTCCTTGGTTATGTACTGCTTTTTATGTTAATAAACATTCTGAACAAGAAAAAGGTGTTCCTAGATTAGTCATAAATTATAAACCTCTTAATAAGGTTTTAAAATTGATTAGGCATCCTATTCCTAATAAAAAAAGATTTATTAGATAGATTAGTACATGCTATTTTCAAAATTTGATTTAAAATCAGGATTTTGACAGATTCAAATAAAAGAATCTGATAGATATAAAACTGCTTTTAATGTTCCAATAGGACATTATGAATGGACAGTAATGCCATTTGGCCTTAAAAATACCCCTTCAGAATTTAAACAAATTATGAATGATATTTTTTATAATTATAGTAATTTTATAATTGTTTATATAGATGATATCTTAATGTTTTATAATGATATTGAAACACATTTTAAACATTTAGAAATGTTTAAAAATATTGTTATTCAAAATGGTCTTGTTATTTCAAAATCTAAAATGATTTTGTTCCAAACTAATATCAGATTTCTTGGTTATATGATTGAGAAAGGAAAAATAATTCCTATTCAAAGAAGTATAGAATTTGGATCAAAATTTCAAGATATAATAACTGATAAAACTCAGTTACAAAGATTTTTAGGAAGTTTAAATTATATTTCTCCCTATATTAAAAATTTAACAAATGATTCGGCTATCTTTACGATAGACTAAAGAAAAATCCTTTACCTTGGTCTGATAAATACCAATGCAGTTAAAAATATTAAAGAAAAGGTTAAAAATCTCCCTTGTATTATGTTAGCTAATCCCCAATGAGATAAAATAGTTGAAACTGATGCTTCAGATATAGGTTTTGGAGGAATTTTAAAACAGATAGATCCTCAATCAAAACAAGAATATCTTATCAGATTTTATTCTGGGAAATGGAATAATGCCCAGAAAAATTACTCCACAATAGCAAAAGAAATATTAGCTATTGTAAGATGTATTTTAAAATTTTAAGATGATTTATATAATCAAAAGTTTATTATAAAAACTGACCGCAAATCAGTAAAATTTATGTTTAATAAAGATTTTAAACATGATGTTTCTAAACAAATGTTTGCAAGATGGCAGGCTCATTTAGCTCCTTTTGATTTTGAAATCATTTATAAAAAAGGTGAAGATAATAATCTACCTGATTTCTTAACTCGAGAATATTTATCTTAATGTTTTCATCCACAGATATGTATTCCCGAGGAAGAGGAGAGTCCTCTTATAGAGGGCGAGGTGGTAGGGGAAAACCCCCTAATATTATTGCACAACATGGCAAACAGAGGCTAATAGCCCAGAACTTATCTAGTTCATCAGCCAGTAATACTGAGCAGACTGAGTTATACAATGAATTTCAAGAATTCTTGAAACAAAAACAGAGAAGTAATACAGATTCTCAAGGTTCAGCATCATATGCTAACATCATAAAAGATGATGACAATGATTCAGCTCTATATACAGAGACAAAACATAGAGAATTGATTCTTCTTATAGAAGAAAAAGATATCCAATGAGAGAAAACTCCATGGACTATCATGGAAAGATATCTAACCAATACATCATATGTATATGGTTCTTACAAGCAAAGAAGATTTTATGAAAATCTTCTGATATCTACAAAAAGTGTTGATATAACTCACTTTTTCAGTAATACTCAGCAGAAAGGAAGTTATAACTTCTCAAAGTTTATCATCAAGAAGATCATATCTATTGAAGAATGTGGTATATCTCCATTGGTGGAAAAAGAGTTTTATTCTGAAAATCATAAAATGAGTTTTAAATTTAATTTTTGGGATTATATTGAAAGTTTTAATAAAACTTTATTTTATGAAAATGAAAAAAGGAAACATACTTGGTTTCTAAAGATTTGTGAAAATGTTTTTCACTATCCTATTCCAAATTGGTTTCTAATATGGTGGAAAATATTCGGTCCATCTGCAAAGATTTTGCCAGATGTTTTCATAAAACAAATGAATACTTGGTTAAATGTTTCCCCAAGTATTAAAAAATCATTTTCTGAACATTGGATCGATGGAAAGACTCTATGTCTATTTTTCATGGAATTTGGAATCCCATGATCTGGAAATGGCAGCCAGAATTCGGTTACACTGATGAAAGCATCCCTTGCATATGGAGGGTCAGTTCCACAAAATTTTGGGACAAATTATTGAGAGATGATCCAGAAACTTGAAAACCATATGGTTATGAAACTCTCCATCAAATGGAAGAAAAAATTTCTTTATACCGGAAAGAAATTAATAATCAACAAGAGAAGGAAAAAGCCTCTATGAGTCCTTTCAAGATTCTTACTCAGAAATATTCTGAAATTTATTCAAAGGAAAAAATGATAGAGATCTATATTGAAGAAATGAAAAAAGATCTTTTCCAGAATATTTGAGGTTTTGATTCAAAATCAGATAAATCTATGGCGTCCGAATCCAGTGAAAATCAATTCATTCATCTAATGAAGATGCAGGATGCTCAAGACCCTGAGGATGATATTCCTCAATTTTCTCAGATAGATGACATTTTTGAGAATTTGAAGAATTCTTTAAAAGAAAATATTAAAGATGATTAAAATTAGGGTAAATTGAGAATCAGTCCCCAAACCAAATTCATTTTGTTCCTTACTCCCTGGAGAGAGAAAAAGCTTATCTTAATACCCATATTACCCTTATTCACTATTTTATTTAAATTGATCCTCCGTGCTTTCGAAAATGGTATCAGAGCGAATGGTTAATTTATTTCAAACACAAATTTTATTATTACTAGTAACTAATTGTATGAGAAGGAGAATTTTGAAAATTATGAATCCGAACTTCTGTTCGAGAAAAATAATTTACAAGGAATATTCCAATATTTTGGAATATAAACAAGTGCATCTAACTATTGTTAGATCTCAGAAGCCAGAAGGGAAGCATCAATATCCTCAGATAAAACCTCAGGTAAACTTATGATTCAAACAAATAAGTTTCTGGAGATAGTTCCAGATTCCTCTAAGCTCTCTTCAGATCTTAGAGAAATTCAGAAGACAGTACAAAATTATGGCAATATGCTATATTTTGTACCACAACGAGTTGAGAAAATCATTGAAACCCAGGAAGAAATTCTTGGAATATTAAAGGATATTCAAACAAGAATTCAGAAACTGGAACAACAACCCAGTTCCAGTAGACGAACTTCAGGGGGTTGGTTACCACCATCCTTTGGTACTGAACCTTTGTTACATCAACAAGGGAAGGCCAGAGTGGTGTCAAAACCTTTGACTGAAGAAGAAAAGATGATCAATCTAATCAAGTCTGTCTCAGAAAAGAAATTTATCTGATGACAACTTTAGAAAGGATTGGTTTAGAGGATCTACAAGAGCTTGCGGAATCTTTCGCAAATCTCAAAGTAGCAGATCTAAAGATGAACACAGCAGTAGATGAAACACCACCTGCTATAACCTGGTCATCTTCTCAAGAGCCACCTAGAGAAAGTGTGGGATCTCAAAATGTAAACATGAGAAAATCTCAATCTGATTTCCATACTGGTGGAGTATCACACCCAGCAGGGACAAAGGCAAGGAGAAATCAAATTCCTTTGCACAAAACACCCTATGGGAAAACTGTTTTGGATCCTATACATCCTTACGGGGTTATGCTTAACCTGGATGTATTAGACTTCAAAAACAGAGAAGATCTCATAGATGATTGGACATGTGCTACGAAAATTGCAGCATGAACACTCGATCTCAACAAAGAAGGATTCATTAAACTTTTGGAAATGAGTCTTATGGGATCAGTGAAAATTGCCTGGGACATGACTTCATTAGACATGAAGGAATCAGTCCTAACTGGTGAATCTCTTAGTGAGATTGCTGGAAAAATGGCTACCCTATTTAAAGCACACTTCATAGGAGTAGACTATTTCAACAGTCAAGATACAGAGAAAAAGAAGAAATATACTCAAGCTCTGTATAGTCTGGAATTACATGATATATGTTTGGTGGATGAATATATTATGTTATTCACTAAATATAGATGGAATTCAGGAGTCGAAGAAGATATAGCTATGCAGCTTTTCTTCGCAAAAATCCCAAGTCTCTGGAGAGAAATGCTCATTAGGGAATATGTACCTGGAAATCCAGATACGTTGGCACGAAGAGCCTCTTTCCTCAAAGGAAAATTGGCAGAATGGTGCCATATGGCAGCCTTACAAAAGAATTACAAACGCTTAAGGGGTATCAACAAAAGAACTCCTTTGTGTTGTAAGGAAAATGATCTTCCAACAATTATTGGAAGTAAACCACAGAAGCATAAGAGGAAAAGTTTTAGGACTCATCCTTATGCACGAAGTGGAAGAAGTTCTGGGAAACCAAGAACTGTATGGTCTAGACAAAAAGCCAGATCTTATAAATCTGGACAAAGAAGCGGACCATCAAGGAGTAGGATATCATCCCAAGAATCGAGTACATCTCGAAGCACAAGAAGAACACCTACCAAGAAAACTTTCAGAAGAGCTCATACTCGGGCCAATGAAAGTTTCAAGGACTGTAATTGCTGGACATGTGGAGCAAGAGGTCATATCTCAACCAACTGTCCAGAAAATGAAAAAGAGGTATTAAACGCTTTGATCCTACCCCGGATATTGAAGAAGCAGTTTATTACAAAGATCTTATTCAAGTATACCGATTTGAGGACATCGCCTCAGACGAAAGTATATATGAAGAAGAAGAAGTCTTAAGTCAGGAAGAATCTGATGGAACAGAATCGAAATCTGACTGAAGACGAGGTGTTTCGACACGAAACACATGAAGATCTGTCTGGGTTTTTCAGCCAGACAACAATATCTCATAACATGGTTCAAAGAATCATGAGAGAAAATCCGAGTCTACAGAGATATCAAGGTTTCTCTGCAGGACAGGTAGAAAAGTTCTTAGGAAGTCTTGGCCTAAGAAACAGAAAGCATCATCTAATATATAAAGTTTCTAGAAGGAAAATGGCAATCCCGATGGAACTTACAGGAAATAGAATGGAGATGCAGTTAATTCCTTCCGAAGAAATTAAGGAGGAATTACAAAAACTCAATATAGAAGTAGCAAGGACTATGTCCTGGATTCATATCGGAGCAATCCAAATTATGATAAAGGCTACTTTCAAAGAAGGGATAGATTCACCAATTGATATTGTTATATGCGATAAAAGAATGGGGAATTTACAAGATTCAGTATTGGGAACAATCTCAGGAAACCTCTGTGCAGGAAAAATTGTAGGAGTAATCTATCCAAGGATAGCCTACAACCTGGCAGATCGGGATTTCAGTCGAGCCTTGACATTGCATCAGAACTTCAAGGAAAAAAGTTTGATGAAAGAAGGTAATAGGCCATATTCTATTACCTATTAAATTTCATATGCTCTATCTAATACACATCATTCTGAATTGTTTATTAGAAATGAGTTTATAGAGATCCCTGAGATATTCGGAAAAGTTGCTCAGGCAATTTATCCAGAAAGAGTCGAGTTTCCCTTAATACAGGAAACAGATATCCAGATCCAAGACAAACCGATTCTACAAAGAAATCGAAGTCTTAGATTGGAATCAAGAAGACTATATTTTCAAGGAGATAGAATTACAAGCTATAGATGGGATAAAAACCTATCATAGAAACCCAACAGGAGTTGAAAAGTTTTTCTACAATAGGAAAGCTTAGATGCCCAGAAGGGTGGAAGGAGTTAGAAATTGTATTTGACATTACAAAGCAAAGGAATCAATTTCCTTGTAATTCAATATACTATTTGGAACAACCTACGATAGGAACTTACCAAGGACTGATTAATATCGGAGAATTGGAAGTCCATATTCAAAGAATTCCAGGGAAAGAATCAGATCGACTGATTCTTGGATTAGAGTTTCTCGAGGAACACAAACCTTGGAAACGTCTAGAGCATGGAATGGAGTTTATGGCAGAGGATAAAATGTGGAAAATCCAATGACCACAAGTCCATTCTCTATATACATTCCGATAGGAATGTTATATGAACAACATAAGGCAGAATATTTTGCTGCTTATATTGATTCAGGGGCTGGAATCTGCACAGTAAAAAGAGGAATTTTTTCAAATAATTTGGAAGAAGAGTTACCAAAGATTGCTGGCAGAGATTTTTCCAGAAGAATCTTAATCTTATGTAAAGGGATTAAGATGACTGAAATTATGATTGGCGGTGCGGGACAAACACCTTGGTATAAGGTAAAGACACCACCAATTTATTTTCATGATACAGGAGCTGATATATTGTTAGGAAATAATTTCCTACAAATGTTCAAGTCCTATACTCAAGAAAATGAGGCTAGAAGATTAGTGTTCACAACACCCTGTGATCACAAAATCATAGTCCAGAGACTACGAGAGGCATTTTACAGAAAATTGCCGATCCAGTTTCGCAGCAAGCGTGGTGATTCAGGACAACTTCTGAACCCAAAAATGAAGGATTCTAGACGGTTTGGAGAAACAATGCTCCAGTTAAGAGCAGATCAAGTACTCCAACCAGAAGATATAGAATGCCTTAAGATAACTCTACAAACAAATGAAGTAGAATTCGAATCTAAGGTATCATTGGAAGATGTCAAGAAGAGGATCAAAGAAAATTACAATGAAGATCCCTTGGCATGGTGGGACAAAAATCAACTCAGGGCTTGCCTTAAGATCAAAGAAGGCAAAGAGTATGAATTTGTCCGTTGCAAACCCATCCCAATGAACATCATTAATCAAAGGGATATGCAGATTATAAACAAGGAACATTTGAACCTTGGTTTGATCAAAGCAGGTATATCACCATATAGCAGTCCAGGTTTTCTGGTAAGAAATCATGGTGAGATAAAACAAGGTAAACCTAGATTGGTTATTAATTATCAAGAAATTAATAAAATTCTGTAGTTTGATGGGTATTTTATACCAAGCAGAGAACATTTAATTAGTTGTAACGTACCGTACTTTTACTACTTGAAATTTGCGAAAAAATTAAAAATTTTATTAAATAAAAACATCCATACGGTCGTCACCCAACATTCATACAAATATTTTTAAAATAATCCATCACCAATTTAAAAGTTGCTAAAAGAACGCTGTCTCGAAACATCTCACATTCAAATCATAAAAATTCAGAGTATTTAAAACTGTGCTTAAAAACATAAACTTGCGGTCCTCGGGTTTAGCCTGCCGCTCAGCCCCAGCCTGCCCCTTGGTCGCCACCTCCTGTCTCCTGTTCATCGTACTCACCTGCATCGATCAAGTCTAGTGAGTCTAAAGACTCAACACGTATAAACTGGAAATAACGAGTACTACATAATAAAATCGCATGCATCTTTAATATAGGACATACATAACTTTAAATTGAACTTGCATAAACTTCAACTTGAAATAAATTTGAACTTGAGCATACATACTTCGACGTGCCATGATCATAAACTTTTCTTAAACATGCTCTCATACTTCAACATACTTAACTGCATAATTTTACGTAGAGGATGTTTCAAAGCAAGTGACCCTTAACATGATAAACGCCTGATCAGACACACCACAGTACTGGGCTGACAGGGACGTATCCACTGCCGCATACATAAGATCCCTGTTCATAATTTAACAGGCTAGTTGATCCACGTTCATAACTTAACGCTTCACAACCACGATCTAACCCGTTCATAATTTAACGGGCGGATTGGTCCCCGTTCATGATTTAACGCTTTCCAATCCTTAACTTTCTTTGGTCACGAGACAATTAGCATACCTCAAAACTTAAAACATTTCCTTTGCACGTCATACATACTTACTTGGCGTTGAGGGATTCGTTGGACTTCGAATGGGGCCATTGCTGCAACTTACTAACGTGAATTTCATACTTAACTTGCATTACTTAGACGTAGAAAACTCATGCTTACCCTCAAGCTCAATCATATCTTAGGACCTTCTACAATTTCCCACGACACGCCCTTAATAATCCTTGCACTAACCCATAACATCAAACTTAAAATGAACTTACAAATATTTCCCAAAAACAAGGGTACACGGACCCCGTGCTTGGGTCCGGATGGGGGTCCGTGTAGGTACTGCATGTCAAGTGTCTTGAAAAGGAAAGGACACGGACCCCATGTGAGGGTCCGGGTTGAGGTCCGTGTGGCTACTGTCTTGGAACACCAAATGGAAAACAAAGGCACGGACCCCGTGCTCGGGTCCGTGTGGGGGTCCGTCTGCACACTGTACGAAGAAACCTGCGAGAAAACTTATGCACATGCCTACACACCCAAATTGACACTTGAACACTATGATTCAACACCTTAAGGACACCATAACATTGCATAAAACTTATATAAACACTTCAAGATACGACGTCCACCATACTACCCAATACAACGCTAATTAGCAATTGACATCAATCGAATTCCTACGACTTTAAACTAATTCGAACGCCTAACGACGTCCAACAAAACCTTGAAAAATACAACAAACCTCAATACTAACATACTCATACGCAACAACGATCGCCCGTCGATTTCCCACGAAGCCTGCAACATAAAACTTCAAAAATACAATGATACCAAACTTTTCTTAAAATTTCAGTTTGAGCAGTCACACGAAAAATATCATAACTCCCTCATTTTTCGTCCAAAAATCTTGAATTTTACATCAAATCGAAGGAATCGAAAAGTTCTACGTTTTTTCCGTTGAAAGTTTTCCCAAAGTATGAACAGAAAAATCGCAGTTTTGACATGAACAGTAAAAACGAGTTTTAGATCTAAATTTTCCTTCGAAATTGATCCGATCCATGATCCGCTCAAACTACTATCATCATACATAACTTTTACGCATAAAAACAACGAAATTCGATATATGACTTGATCGACACAGCAAGAACAGAATATACGTGCCTTTTTGATATTAAACGTTACCGAACCGGCGCTATCGAAGCGGGGATGAAAGCGAGGTTGATCCGGGACGATCGTGGCGCTAAAACTTGCGATAAAAACTCACGAAACTTGCTGGGATCGTGAAGGAGATGGACAAAGTCAAGTTCCCATTCAAATTTTATAATCATTCAGTGAACGGATCATTCTTGTGAAATACCATGACAGGAAAAACAACAAGTTTTGCAGAAGATTTATTTGAGAAAAAGAGAAATCTTTTGTGGAATAGCAAGCTACCGGCAAGTAAAGAAACTCGTCGGAAATTCTGTAATATGGCACATGTAGGAAGATGGTCTAAAAACATCTGTCCAGAATGCCAAAACCAGAAGGAACCGGAATTCGGTAAAGGATTCAAGCCGAGATCTGATTGGAAACACTTTACCGATACAAGTACCAGTGGGGATGGACCACATTCACGTTTTCCTCGAGGAAACCGAAAGCCAAATATTCCTCGACAAAGTTAAAAGGAATATGTGAGCATCCCACCAATAAAAGAAGGACCACCATGTGAGTGGAATTCAAGGACCACCAATAATCGGTGGAAAAAGAACAAGGACCACCAATGAAAGGTGGAAAATGACAAGGAACATTGAATACCTAATGCAAAAAAGGGAATCCAATGAATAAAAGCAAGATAACTGGTCCCGAAATTTTATCTATAAATAAGAACGAATGGAATCAGTAAAACACACCCAAACAAAACTTGAAGATGTATCGGCTATATCTAAAAGTTTTGAAAAAGAGAATCAGTGATAAGAGAAAAGAAGCAGAGGCTCTTAAATGGCTGGTTCAGCGTTTTCAGGAAAAGGGAGATCTGATTACCGTAGATATCCTACATACTCATCGACACTGGTTTCTTAAAGAAATAAAAGAAGATGAGAAGCTAATTTCTAGACTAATAATCTAGAAAAAGACAGGTCATGAAGGAACCACTCAACCACTACATGGTCCAGATACAAGCAGTAAAGGCTTATCAAGATTTGAAGTCCGAGTTTCAAATCCGAAGAAGCCTTCTATAAATAAAGAAGCAGAAGGAAGATGCAGGCATCGATCAACCTCTTCATTTTTCTTCAAACCATTTGTAATATTTTCTCTTTCAAGTTTATGTGTGTAGTAAGTTCAGCTACTATTAGTAGCTAAAAAAGTTTCTCCTCCTCTACAGGAGGTTACTATGTAATAAATAAATGTTTGTGTTTGAATAAAAGAGATCTTTGCTCTAGCCCCTCTCGTGTATTATTTTCAAAATTTTATCTTATATTATACACCTTAAGGTAGGAAACGAATTAAGGTTGTGCCAAGTGCTGCTGAAGGAATCTACGTCAGTAACCATCGGTTGCGATCGCGTGGTTGGGCTGTGAGGAGCAGTCTGTAAAATACGGTGGATATAACCCGGTGGTACTCCGGTCGAAGGGGTATAAGATTTTATTTTATTTTACGGAAGCATGATGGGCCATTATTTAAAAACAAAAAAAATCAATTATTATTTAAAATAAAGAATTAAGGATGTTTTGGGAAATGGGGAGTAAAAAGAAAGATGGTGGGGCTTTGGGTACTGAACGACAATTTCCCCTTAAAATTATCAGATAAAGAAACTGAAGCTGGTGGAATATCACATCTCATCATGGCATATCGTGACAAAAAGTGGGTGGCATAACACTATAGACTTTTTGAATTTATAGCATGTTACTATTTGCTTTAATAAAGCATTTTACTATTTACTTTAATAAAGTATTGTACTGTTTTTATTTTGAGATGGAATCCGGGGTGTCATGTCCGGCTCTTATATCTATTTATAGGATCATTCTGTGTCTTGAGAAAGGCACGGTAGAGTTTGCTCCCCTCTATTCTCTCTTGTAAAAACCCTTCTGAATTATCAATAAAAGCTTCAAGTGTTCTGATAACAACTTTGTAAGTTTACTGTTTTTATTTTCTGTTTTTTATTTTACTGTTTTAAAAATTTATATTTCATAAGATTAGCCTGAATGACAGGCTAAAACATTTGTGCTAAATTATTACCTTACTATGACATGATCTATATTTATTTGTAACTTGGAATCAGATTGATATAATAAAAGATTTATTTAAATTTCTGGAATCTAATGTAATATAAGAGTCTTTGTTTAGAACATAAGGTAAGAAGATGAACCAGGAAATGGTAAACACAAGGTTCGAGTTTATTCGAGAAAAATAAATTCATGTTGTAGCCCTTCAGCCTGCTTAGCCAAGAAATGGCGTTTAAGACGTTTATGGGTGATTTTTTATGAATGTATGATTCTTTTGGCCCTCGGTAAATCCTCTGTTGTTTAATTTCTTTGGTATATCTTTCGTAAATCCTTTTATGTTTTGTAAAATTCCAAACAAGAATCTTATATTCATTATTATTTTGGAGTTTAAATTTCTCCTTTTCTTATCTCAATTTGAGTTGAAAATGGTATATAGGCTGGAAACCAATAACCTCCATGTGTGCGAAAGACACTAAGGAAAAGTTTGGTAAAACAATGCCACGTATCATATTCCTCTTTGATTCCAAGCCTCAGATTATTATATTATTATATAATAATATTAATAATATAATAATATAATATAATATAATATTAAAAAAATTGAAACTTGAAACTTAAGGCGGTGGAATTGAATTTGCAATTCAATTTCACCACCTCAGCTAGCAACTCGACAGAGAGGGAGATAGAGTAGGGGAATATTAATTTTATTTTCTTTTCGATCTTGCGACTTATCGGTTTATCCAATCGACAAACCGACTTCAGATCTGGGATCGTTGACACGAGGTCTTCGATTTGAGGTACAAATTTAACAGTTTTGGTGATGTTTGAAATTCGTCGATTTTTGGAATAAATCCGATAAATTGTTAAATCATACAGAAACTGAAGATTGTTGAATAGTGTATGATTTCAACGAAGAAGAGATGATTATAGTGATGTTATTTTGAATTATTCTCAATTATTATAATTAGAGAATTTTAATTGTTGAATTGAGATTGAAGAATTATTTGTTGGTTATATATGTGGTAGAATAACTGACAAGAAACTATGTTTTGAAGTCGGAACTGAATTATGTTCTGATTTCGATTTGATATGAATTTTTGAAGTTTCAAATGATATTTAAAACTCATATTAATGACTTTGGATTATGTTATTGATTGGAATGAGTATGTTATTGATGTAGATAAAGTGTTATATCAATATCCTCAGGCTACATCAACTGGAAACGAAGAATTGAGGTATGTTGCGACCGGGTAACATACGACAGTTTGATTATTATGAGCAAAGTTTGAGCGATTATGCATTGAATCGATTTCTGAAACATTTTTTTATCTCAAAAGACGTTTTTGCTGTCATTTCGGTTCTTGTGAAATTTCGGTTCATTTTCTGAAAATATTTTCAACAGATAAAACGTAGATCTTTTTGATATCTTCGATTTGATATAAAATTCGTAATTTTTGGACAAAAAACGAGTGAGTTATTGTTGTTTTTGTGTGAATGCTCAAACTTACGATATAATGAAAATGATGTTTATCATGTTTTGAAGTTTTTGAGTTGCAGGCTTCGTTGAGAATCGTCGGGCTTGTGCTACTGCATTTAGATATGCTATGGGATGTATTTAGGTGTTATTTGGTGGTTCGTTTGGGTCGGGTTTGGCTTGGAATGTAATAGAAGTCGTAGGAAGCGAAACGATGCCGAATTACGTGTTATTGTTGTATTGAAGTTATTTGTCGATATTTGAGAACGTTTGGGGTGTTTGTATGGGTTTGAATCAATGTAATAACATCCTAGGATGAGTCTTGAGGTATTGGTTCATGGTCCTTAGACTTGGATTGAAAGGGTGAATGAATAAGTTAGTGAATTTTCGTGAGTTTGCAAGTCCAGTGTCTACCCGGACCCCTTCCCGGACCCCTATACGGAGTTCGTGTTCGTTTTCCTTCTAAAATACGAAATTCCAGTGCCTACCCGGACCCGTACACGGGGTCGTGTACCCCTTCTAAATTTTTTTTATATTTATTTTAGGATTTGCTTCGGGGTTCTATATCATGGTTTAGTACGATGGTTAAAATTTATTTATGTAAAAATATAGGATTTGTTTTGGGTTTTATGTCATGGTTTAGTACGATGATTAAACGAGGTCAAGTCCGGAGCGAACTAGAATGTCATAAGCTACTTATTCACTTTGGTGGTGAGCTCGAGTACCTACGTCTAAGACATGCAAGTCAAGTATTTAAATTCATGTTAGTATGTGCAGTAGCGGCCCCAAATGAGATCCAATGAATCCCTCAACTCCAAGTAAGTATGTTTGACGTTCAAAGAAAATATTTTAAGTTTTTGAGGTATGTTAAATGTCTCGTGACCAAATTATATATGGGTTTGGAAGTCGGTGAACGTGGCCGAGGACCTCTCCGCCCCGTTAAAGCATGAACGGGTTTAGATCAGGATTGGAAAGCGTTAAAGCATGAACGGGGACCAATCCACCCGTTAAAGCATGAACGGGGATCTCATGTATGTGGCAGTGGATTTTTTTCCTGTCAGCCCAGTACTGTGGTTTAGTCTAATCAGGCTTTTTATGATATGGGTCACTTGTTTTGAAACATACCTCTACGCAAAATGATGAAGCTTATGTATGTTCATGTATGTACAAGTATGCAAGCATGTTTAAGAAAAGTTTCACATTATGGCACGTCTATGTTATGTATGTAAGTTCAAGTTTCAAGTATGAACA
Source organism: Primulina eburnea (assembly GCF_022965805.1). Classification (NCBI taxonomy): domain Eukaryota; kingdom Viridiplantae; phylum Streptophyta; class Magnoliopsida; order Lamiales; family Gesneriaceae; genus Primulina; species Primulina eburnea. The sequence continues at coordinate 26,199,742 of NC_133116.1, forward strand.
CTCTATTTTAAAGATATATGCGGTTTTATTACTTATTACTTGTTATATCCAGTTTATACATGTTGAGTCTTTAGACTCATTAGACTTGATCGATGCAAGTGAGGAAGATGTTGAGGAGACGAGGGGTGGGGACCAATGAGCCAACTTGGACTGTGCAGGAGGCTAAACCCGAGGACCGCCAATGTTTTAATATTTTATGCATGTTCAATCACTATGATTTTCAGGAGTGGTGTTTTCAATGTTTAAACCTTTACTTCTAGCAAATTGTTGGTAGTTGTTTTATTCAAAATATTTTAGACGAGCAAATATTTATTAACGATGTTTGATAATTTTTACTTATTTAAGAAAATTTTTATTTTTCCGCAAATTTAAAGTAGTTAAAAAGTACGGTACGTTACAACATCGGTCTCCAGTATGTGCCTAATCTCACTAAGTTCCTGTTTTACAAGTTTCTCCCTAGCCAGTTGCAACTTCAAAGTCGTAATCTCCCTAGCTTGATTATCTATGGTAAGCTGACGCATACGAAGAGCAGCCTGAGCGTGAGTACGTGAAGCAGCCATTTCATAGGATAAAATGGAAGTAAAGCATCGGAATCGTATAAAGGACAGAAAGGTACAAATAATAGAAACAAAGTTGTCGTGGAAAAATTCTTGATAATAAGAGTTTGCGGGACGATTGAAGGGGTAGACTTTCGAATTTCTCAAGGAAAATTTTCGGAAAGGATGAATGTTGGATTTAGATAGGAATGCACTAGGTTTTTGCCAAAATTTGACTTAGTCAAATTTTGGCTACCAAAACCCCAGCGGGATTATGAACCTGGCGGCTCTGATAACACTTAAATGTCACGCCCCGAGTCCGAAGCGTCGGTGACATCCGGCATTTTTTAACAATTATATTGAAAACAATAAAACCTCGTATCAAATCAAACTAGTCTTTTTCATAAATAAAGTATATTCTTACAATGACCATGAAATAAAATACATCAGAGTTGCGAAATGGAAGTTTCAAATTATTTTCATAAAAGAAAATCGAGCACCCTCAACTATGATGTGTAGCAAATACAATAAAAACACATATGAAATTCATAGGGTGTTTTAGAAAATTACCTATCCATCTCTTGGGATTGATGATGGCTCCGACCAAGTTGTTACCAAGTTGTAAACAACTTGGCTCTTGATATGTAGACAAATCTACAAGCCTCCAAGAGCACACCTTGCTCAAAAATAAGGCCCACCACCAACAAGCTAGTTCCCCTCTAATTTTGTACTAGAAAAATTAGAGGATTTTTCTTTGAGAAGTGTTTTCTTTCCTCAACAATTGAAGAAAAATTGGAGAGAATTTTTTATGAAAAATTTCGTCCATGTGAGAAGTGTGGTGAAGGGAGGATGAGTTGTCTTGGTTGTGCAAAAAGCTAAAGCAAAAATTTGCATGTGCATGACATGCCATTAACTCAAAAGTTGCCTCCAACCCTTCACCTCCCAAGCATGCAATTCTATTTGGGCTTATAACAATTACAAGACTCATGGACTTCAATTTAAATGTCTCAAATACATTTGAGTCCATTTAAACTTTACTTGATTTTACTCAAGCCCACTAATTTAATAATTATTTCTAATTGAGCTCTACAAGGCCCAATGTTGATTAATTAATTCAACATTTGAATTAATTTAATTATTTTGGACTCTACTAGGTCCACTAATATTTAATTAATTCAACACTTGAATTAATTTAATTAATCTAATTTAGTCCATAATAATGTTTATGAAAATCACAATTTTCAAATACATTATTTGTTTGGCCAACTTTTAATTTAGGAACACTTCCTCAAATTAAAAGTTACATTCTCCTTATAGAAGTCATACTTCTAATTTTCATTTATACCTATAAACTCCTTTATAAGCCGTTCAACACATTGAACTATTTTAACTTCTCAACGGGATCTAGAAAGTTAGCACTTGTGTGGTCCTCAATGGTTCATTGATACAACTAGCCGTGGGTTCACATCTCCATGTGATTCGAGACTAAACATGTACTTATATGATCATATCTCAATTGCTCCATTCTTACTTATCAACTCCTTGATAAAAAAACGTCAGAACTCAAGTCTGATAGTACCCAACCAATCATGTTAAATGCCTAGCTGCATCGCTTACATGATTCCCTAGGTATCAATTGATAGTGCCTACAAGAACCATTCAATTATGGTTAGCGTATAGTATGGTCCCTTCAACTCATGTATCCCGACCGATTCGACAACTATTGATATATCGAGAGCTGTCAAAGAATCGATACTATGTGTCATGTCTTAGCTGCATCCATGGTGTAATCTATGAAACCTCTTGCATGATTACCACCATACTTTGATCAGAGATTTCAAACTACATACACATGAGATCACATAGGATATCCATACCCAAATGTAAGCGGTGAATCCCCGACTACATGAAAGGGGATCGGTTACGGTGACCGGAAGCACAACGGAAGTTTAAAATTTTGATTTTTCATACCAAATTTTCGGCCACCTCTTATATAATGTGTAGCAAATACAATAAACACAAAATGACATTCATAGTGTGTTAAGAAATGTACCTATCAATCACAAGGATTGATGTATGACTCCAACTAAGGTGTAAACACCTTAGCTCTTCAATGGTAGAAACTATCTTCAAGCTTCCTTTGAGCACTCCTTGCTCAACTATTAAGCCCACCACCAACTAGGTAGATCCCCTCTTAATTTGCACTAGAAAACTAAGAGGATTAATCAATGAGAATTATTTTCTTTCCTCAACACTTGAAGAAGAAAAATGGAGAAAAACTTGGGAGAGAAAAGCTTGAAGATTTCGGCCATGTTAAGGAATGGAATGGGGAAGGGAGACTTGTCTTGGACTTGCAAAAATCTACCAAAAAAAGTTTCATGCCATGCCTTGAAAATAGAAAAAGTTGTGTCCCAACCCTTTACCTCCCATGCATGCATATATTATATGGTTTTTAACAAATTAAAAAAATCATGGACTAAATTTAATTATCTCAAACATATTTGAGACTAATTAAACATTACTTGAATTTACTCAAGTCCACTAGTTAAATAATTTATTTAAATTGAGCTCTACAAGACTCAATATAATTTAATTAATTCAACACTTGAATTAATTTAATTATTTGGACTCAACTAGATCCACTAGTGTTTAATTAATTCAACACTTGAATTAATTTAATTTAGTCCATAATAATGTTTATGAAAATCACAATTTTCAAATACATTATTCACTTGGCCAACTTTTAATTTAGGAACACTTCCATAAATTAAAAGTTACATTTCTCTCATAGAAGTCATACTTCTATTTTTCTTTACGCTTATAAACTCATTTCTAAGCCGTTCAACACATTGAACTATTTTCTCCTTTATAGAAGTCATACTTCTAATTTTTCTTTACGCTTATAAACTCCTTTATAAGCCGTTCAACACATTGAACTATTTTTACTTCTCAACGGGATCTAGAAAGTTAGTACTTGTATGGCCCTCAATGGTTCATCGATACAACTAGCCGTGGGTTCACATCTCCATGTGATTCGGACTAAACATGTACTTATATGAGCATACCCCAATTGCTCCATTCTTACTTATCTGCACCTTGATAACAAGAACGTCAGAACTCAAGTCTGATAGTACCCAATCAATCATGTTAAACGCCTAGCAGCATCGCTTACATGATTCCCTAGGTATCAAATGATAGTGCCTGAAAGAACCATTCAATTATGGTTAGCGTACAGTACGGTCCCTTCAACTCATATATCCCGATCGATTCGACAACCATTGGTTTATCGAGAGTTGTCAATGAATCGATACTATGTGTCATGTTGTAGTTGCATCGATGGTGTAATCTATGAAACCCCTTTCATAATTACCACCATACTCTGATCAGAGATTTCAACCTACATACACATGATAACACATAGGATATCCATACCCGTAGGTAAGCGGTGAATCCCGACTACAATGCATCGACTCATATATGTTTCGATATAACAACCAACCTTGCCACCTGATGACCCCATGAGAGTCGGTAAACAAGTCAAAGTGAAACGCTAGAACATAGAGTCTCAATGTTGTCCCGTGTCATAAGGACTAATGGTGTACAACCATAAACTAGGACGTTTCCACTCGATAAGTGAGAACCACTTGGAAAGTCCTTTATAGAGGGTTGTTCAGTGCACTCTACCAGGAGCACCTATCTGCATGCTCGGACATCACAATGTTCCCTACCAATGAAACGTGGTACTCACATCGCAGATACTAGTCTCGAACTCTAGCGGCCTATATCCTTCTTAGCGGTGGCTGAATCGACTAGGAACTGTTTAGAATATACAGTATTCCAAATATGAGTATCGTGATACTCATCATATGAGAATCTCATATTCTTTCTACTATCTGTATATTCAAGGGCTTTATCTATGCAACTAGCATGGGTATACAGATAAAGATGTGCCAAAGTAATAATTTCAAATATTATTAAAATAAAGATTGCTTATACATAGAGTTTCATTGTGAACACTCGGCCAACACTTGGCTCAACGGGCACCTACTCTAACACTACAATGCATCGAATTCTATATGTTTCGACAAAACACCCAACCTTGCCACCTGATGTCCCCATGAAAGTCAGTAAACAAGTCAAAGTACAATGCTAGCACATAGAGTCTCAATGTTGTCCCGGGTCATAAGGACTAATGGTGTGTCACGCCCCGAGTCCGAAGCGTCGGTGACATCCGGCATTGTTTAACAATTATATTGAAAACAATAAAGCCTCGTATCAAATCAAACCAGTATTTTTCATAAATAAAGTATTGTCTTACAATGACAATGAAATAAAATACATCAGAGTTGCGAAATGCGGAAAACTTAAACAAAAGGGATAACTTGATTCTTGCTCTTGATCATCGATCACCAACCCCAGAAAGCTTCATGCTCCTCCTCATTTATTTGTTCTTCATTTTTATGTGAAATTGTAAGGGGGGTGAGTGTTTGGGTAAAACTCAGCAAGTGGGGGTCGATCGATTCCAAGATACATATAGAACTTAGTTTTCTTAAAAGGTTTCTTTAACAAACTTTCAAAACTTAACATCCTTAACTTAACATGACAGAAACGAATCGAATAAATGACAGAATTTATCAGATGATTCAGAGCAATTCAGAAACAGATCAAATCAAACGAACACATCACTGTTACTCATCTCATTTCCATGGTCAAATTGTCCCCAATATGTTAGTCCTCTAAGGGGTGAGGCCAGAACATGGGCTTATACCTACCAATGGGGGCCAGACAGAACATGGTTTTATACCCACCAATGGAGGCCAGACAGAACATGGTTTTATACCCACCAATGGGGGCCAGAACAGAACTACAATTCTCGTCTCATTTCAAATTCAAATCGTAACAGTGCCACAGAATTCAGACTTATCACACAGAACATATCAGAATTTCAGACGGATACAGCGGAATCAAATAATTTTGAAGGACAGAAGAAAACATATAATCGATCGAAATTTTAAACAACAAACTGAGATTTTCGAAAGAAAGGACACACAATCGTGCATGTCTTATAATTTATATGCAAAGTTTTAAATATACAAACAAAGTACATAACAAAAGCCCACTTACTTGATCTTTTATATGAAGCTCTTTCTTGAAATTTTGGCAGCACTTGGGCACGGAAAAACAACTCTGGAATGCACGAAAATGTGTCTTCCTTCTTTCTTGAATTCGGCCGAGATTTGTAGGGGTGAGGGGAACCAAAATTTGAGAGGTTGTGTGTTGTGTTTCCTTTCAACCAAATGAGTGGTATTTATAGGCAAAAGAAAAACCTTCCACCTAGCCACCTTGTTCGACCACTTGGGGTCCAAGAAAAGGTCTAAATGTGATCATTATTGTGGGGACCCGGACGCTAATCCATTCTTTAATCGTCTTTAGGAATATTTAATCATTCATAATAAACAGGGTCTAAAAATTTTTCTTTTAAAATGCAAAGCGGAAACGTAATGTAATTAAAATCAAATTACATGTTAAACACGAACATACAAATCTGATGTCATCTACAATAATCCAACTAGGTTCAACTACATGTCGGTGCTGAATCCTAAGTTGCTTCTGAAGCCCGGATCTCCACGCTATCAAATCCAGCCTCGTTCTCGTCTTGACCCCGCTCCTATCCCACCTATTGCCATGCACACATACAGACAAGACAACAGCCGGATAACTCCGGTGAAAATTACATTCTCAGTATAAATCATGTATACATGCAATCATATAAATCATATAAGAGCATATAACAAAAATCATATCCTATATCAACCTCATGATATAAATCAATAACAAGCATAAATCATATTCTAAACATGTACCCTAATCAGGAACATAATTCAATCTCTAGAATAAATCCTATTCTAAGCATGTACCAATATCAGGAACATAAATCAATATCAAGAATAATTCCTATTCTAAACATGTACCAATATCAGGAACATAATTCAATATCAAGAATAATTCCTATTCTAGACATGTACCAATATCAGGAACATGATCAATATCAAGAATAACTCCTATTCTAAACATGTACCAATATCAGGAACATAATTCAATATCAAGAATAATTCCTATTCTAGACATGTACCAATATCAGGAACATAATCAATATCAAGAATAACTCCTATTCTAAACATGGACCAACATCTGGAACATGATCAGTATCAAGAATAATTTCTATTCTAAATATGTACCAATATCCGGAACATAAAAGGACATGAACCATATTCAGGAACATAATCAACATCAATCAATATCAATCAATATAACTGTCACTCAAGCTCGTGACTCCACGTTTTAGACTAGACTCAATCCTAGTCTAGGGATCCCGGTTTCCAGATGTGGTATTCCTATATCGAATTCCGTAAAGGATGGAACCATAATCTCTATTACTCGATATAACCAGTGCCCTGGTATTCCTATATCGAATTCCGTAATAGAAGAATTCCAATACCCTTTACTCGATATAACCAAATATGGTGTTCCTATATCGAATTCCGTAATAGATTCCATTACTCGATATAACCAAACATCCAGTGTCCTGACCTAACCGTCAAGGACTGTAGCTCTATCGCTAATATCCTATCTTGAGACATCGTGCAATGTGCCGTGGCGATACCACCACTATCTGGCACTTCTGTCACAAGATAACTCGTCTAATACCTGTTATCTAATATCAAGAGAACAAGTATATCAATCAACTCAATGCAAATATCAATGCAATAAGGTACAGTATGTGATTTAGGGAAACTCGAGTCAAACCTCCCTCGAGTTGTGCAATCCCAACTCAACATTAATTTATACCTTTATCTTCTCGCTCAGAAGAAGAAGAAGAAGTCCCGACTCTATCTCGGTCCATTCCCAATCTGGTAATAACAGTTGAATAGATAAAATATCAATACACACTTCAATTCAATACCTGTTCTGATTAATACTCAAATCAAAACACATAATCTGATTAATGTCAATCGACATACGGTATCACAATCCAATCTAAATCAATACCGATTCTGATCAATATCAACCAACTGATGTTTCGACGACATAACAATACTGTCTGGATAATCCCGTCAGTCCAAACATCACGGATATAATACCAGAACTCATAATCAATATCGATACCAGTCATAATCTCAATAACAATACATATCCGATATGAATTCTCAGTTAAATTGATTCCAAAAATCATAACAATTACAGAAACAGTCCGTTCCTTAATCTGACTTCGATTCTATGATGTCTAACATGACAAGAACATCATATATGGATCCTATTCAATTCTGACAATAGTTTAATTTCAAAACATGTCAAAACATAGCAAAACTTACGTCCAGTCGTAGCCTACGTCGATAGGAATTCAATACTGAAGTCGGATTTGAAATCAAACGGACGGATTGTTCACAATCTCCGAATCTTCCCTCGGTTCCTTGTTCCTTCCCTTTTCTTATTTTTGCAGGAATGAATCGTGTATACATATATTTATATATATCCATATATACACACGTAGCACCATTTAGGCCAAATGGCTTGTCCTTGTTCTGCATGATTGGCGCATATGCGCGCCCAAAATCCGCGCATATGCGCCGGAAGTGCTGTCCAGCTTCTGGACTACTCGCGCATATGCGCGCAAATCGTCGCGCATATGCGCGAGACACACTGCCTCCCGCCTTCTCTCACTCGCGCATATGCGCGTTCATCTCGGCGCATATGCGCCCAGGGTTCAGGACCTCCCGCGCATGTGCGCGCTACACTCGCGCATGTGCGCGAACTGCTCTGGACTTGCTGTTGGATATTCACATGGCGCGCGCATATGCGCGCACACTTTCCGCGCATATGCGCGAGACCTTCGGGTCACGCACACCTAGCCCTTCCAGTTCGATTTTCTTCCATCTTTCCCGGTCCGATCCGTTCCGTTTATAATCCTCTCAAGTAATAAATAAATCATTTCCGATTAATCTCCGATTACGGTAATTATACCCAAATCATTTCAGATTACGGTAATTAAATTCTGGGGCATTACATTTCTCCCCCTCTTAGATCTGAGTTCGTCCTCGAACTCTCACTAAATTAATTACGATCTATCAGAAGAAATGTATAACAGAGTTTAACATCCAAACTCATTTCCTTAACATCATTCTGAAGTATCTTTCTTTCCCGGATCTTGACTCCAAACGGAAAACACTCATTTAAGAAGTATAATGTCATAATACTACTTGAAATGATTCGTGACAGAATCAATCGTAAAATATTGGCTATACAGCATCCGTATATACCAATCGATAACATATAACAATTCAGTATCTAAGTCAGAGATATATTCAATCTTCGGTTTCAATACCAATAGTCATCGTCCAACGTTGGCTTATTTAGTCTATGCATTCTGATCTATCAAATCCGATCTCAAGTAACACTGCAATATCATTTCCATGCGAAGGAAAATAGCAGTTCTCACTGTACAATACCTCGACTAAAGCTATTTCGATACTCATCTAATAGCTATTATTGTACAATAATTCACAAGCGACAATAAATCATGTCAATTAGTGCTAAAATCAAGCACTATATTTCCTGGATATCCTCCAGTATCAGGATAGTTCACTCCGACTATCTGTCAATATATAAATTATAGCTAAAATTCAAGCTATACCCTCAGCCAAAAATATAAAATCAAACGAAAATCACAGTCTGATAAAATCAACTTTGGCATCTAATACAATCTGACCCCTGTTTCCGACCTACCTCTCAGTCGTCTGGTCATATCAGTACGTCATCCTGTACTATATAACATAGGCATATTTGAACAATCGTTCAATCATAATCACATCACAACCCCATCTAAGAAAGATTTCCGTAGTGTCATCACACAGTCTATAGAAATGTACTCCCATTTCTATTTAGAAATCAATAATCAAGAAAATCAATCTAAGAGTTTATATCTGTCTGTCTTCATCTGTCAGCGATTTAGACATTTCAATGCAAATTCTGACATAACTGATTTTATATGTTTATATCAGAACTGTCCATTCGAATTATCACACATTTCCTGTTACCAGAATAGTACTGAATCTACTACTGTGTGTATCTGACAATACCTGTCATTCAAATCCGAATATCTGACACAAACAAATCAGCTAATCATATAAAATAAAATATTACCTACCTGGTATTCGGCTCTGACACACTGTTCTGACTATCAAAATCAAGTTCTGAACAGTCTGATTCAACTTCTGAACTGCTTTAAATCCTCAAAATCAGTTCTGACTCGACTGCACTGTATATAATCTCAACGGTTCATAACAATCGATATCAAACACATACTCAGAGTGATAATAATATCGGATCAGATTCAGAATATCAGTACGCAATGCTGATCTAATGACTGCATAAGACACAATCTCTGACATTTCTGACATCTCTGAAATGCTGCCATATTCAATGTCGTTCTCAGTCACTGATCACTATCTCAGCAGTACTATAATCAGTCAGTATACCATCTTCAGATATCACCGACTTTGAATACAGTCTGTTACAATCGAGATTCATATCCGAACAATTCTGTATACAACAATCTCAGTCCCAAAATATTCAATTCAATCATACGCTGCGAATATATCAAAATGTCATAGATAAAACGAGCATAATGTCTTCAGAATATTGCTGAACACAGGATTTATCAATCCATCATTGGAACTGAAGTACTTTCCAGAGAAACATATATTCAAATGTAACTCTAACTCTTAGACAATAATTCTTTCAACTGATATCTCAATTCTTTCAGTTCAATCAATAGCAGTCTATAAAAAAAAATTCTAAAATGAAACCAATACCTGGAATCAAATCCAGACTGAAATCACTCTCCCTAATCCAGGACAACCTCAAATCTCATCTGAAAGACTATAGCAAACTTCCTGCTATTAGTAAATCAATTCCTGATAAGCTCAACTTCAGTCATCCACTGAATACATAAGGAATTATTCCATTCCTTTCGATAATCATCGAATCATCACGATACAGATATCAAGGAATTCAAAATCGAGAATCCCTACCGTATATCATTCATTCATTGGCCATTTCAGGTCCGAATCTTACCATCTCCTGGCAAGACTTTATAATAAATCTGTACTTGTTCGATATATCAATATCAATCATGCAGTCATCATCAGACACTACAAGTACAAGCTAGTCTAATTCAATCTCATTCTCAACTTTCTGCAGTATATGATATATCACAGAATATCACTCATATCAATTCTTTTCCCAAAAAGGTAAAGAACCAATACCACAGTAGATACAGAACCAACAGGTAAAGCATATATCAGTGCCACCCAATCAAGGATAATCACACCGATTGCATTAGTATATATCAATACATATGCACCATAATCATAAAGGAACAATACCTGCCACTATATCATCAAGTGTGTCCTGGGTCTGTTCCTTGATCACCATATCCAGATGATCCAGCTCCCTGAAATCCTCGGGAACCTCTCAGTTCTAGTACTCCTTTGGGTGTAATCCACCAACTTCTGGCAGCTTCTCGTAACTGAGGGAATACCAGTTTAATTCTCTGTTCATCTGTACAATTAAGTAATTCGAACAGTATTTCTATGTCATCCAACCAGTTCTCATACTCTTCAGACGTCCCGATACCACTCAGAATCGGCGGCTGAAATAACTGAAACTCTTTCAATTTAGTTTTCATCTGAATTTCTGATACATCTATCTGATCAGACGAAGTACTACCCCTTTCTGAAATTCTTCTACGAGGTATATCTGATGATCACAGGAGTCAGTAATCACAGGAGATAATCAATCTCAATCCCTTTCTGATCAGCTTACCTTCTGATCAAAATTGGTTCTGATTTATTTTCAAATCAGATATATTACCAAATCAATTCAGATATTCAGGTAACGTACATTTAAACGCAATAAAACATGCTGGCATGCTAGCATACTCAATGTAAATAAACATAATACTATATCACATGCTAGCAATCAAAAGCAGGAAAGAAAACTCAGTCTACCCCGCTCACTCTTTTCTATCTCAGTGCTAAGGAACCTACAGTTCAAGGACCTACAGCTCTGATACCACCTGTTGTGGGGACCCGGACGCTAATCCATTCCTTAATCGTCTTTAGGAATATTTAATCATTCATAATAAACAGGGTCTAAAAATTTTTCTTTTAAAATGCAAAGCGGAAACGTAATGTAATTAAAATCAAATTACATGTTAAACATGAACATACAAATCTGATGTCATCTACAATAATCCAACTAGGTTCAACTACATGTCGGTGCTGAATCCTAAGTTGCTTCTGAAGCCCGGATCTCCACGCTATCTAATCCAGCCTCGTTCTCGTCTTGACCCCGCTCCTATCCCACCTATTGCCATGCACACATACAGACAAGGCAACAGCCGGATAACTCCGGTGAGAATTACATTCTCAGTATAAATCATGTATACATGCAATCATATAAATCATATAAGAGCATATAACAAAAATCATATCCTATATCAACCTCATGATATAAATCAATAACAAGCATAAATCATATTCTAAACATGTACCCTAATCAGGAACATAATTCAATCTCTAGAATAAATCCTATTCTAAGCATGTACCAATATCAGGAACATAAATCAATATCAAGAATAATTCCTATTCTAAACATGTACCAATATCAGGAACATAATTCAATATCAAGAATAATTCCTATTCTAGACATGTACCAATATCAGGAACATAATCAATATCAAGAATAACTCCTATTCTAAACATGTACCAATATCAGGAACATAATTCAATATCAAGAATAATTCCTATTCTAGACATGTACCAATATCAGGAACATAATCAATATCAAGAATAACTCCTATTCTAAACATGGACCAACATCTGGAACATGATCAGTATCAAGAATAATTTCTATTCTAAATATGTACCAATATCCGGAACATAAAAGGACATGAACCATATTCAGGAACATAATCAACATCAATCAATATCAATCAATATAACTGTCACTCAAGCTCGTGACTCCACGTTTTAGACTAGACTCAATCCTAGTCTAGAGATCCCGGTTTCCAGATGTGGTATTCCTATATCGAATTCCGTAAAGGATGGAACCATAATCTCTATTACTCGATATAACCAGTGCCCTGGTATTCCTATATCGAATTCCGTAATAGAATAATTCCAATACCTTTACTCGATATAACCAAATATGGTGTTCCTATATCGAATTCCGTAATAGATTCCATTACTCGATATAACCAAACATCCAGTGTCCTGACCTAACCGTCAAGGACTGTAGCTCTATCGCTAATATCCTATCTTGAGACATCGTGCAATGTGCCGTGGCGATACCACCACTATCTGGCACTTCTGTCACAAGATAACTCGTCTAATACCTGTTATCTAATATCAAGAGAACAAGTATATCAATCAACTCAATGCAAATATCAATGCAATAAGGTACAGTATGTGATTTAGGGAAACTCGAGTCAAACCTCCCTCGAGTTGTGCAATCCCAACTCAACATTAATTTATACCTTTATCTTCTCGCTCAGAAGAAGAAGAAGAAGTCCCGACTCTATCTCGGTCCATTCCCAATCTGGTAATAACAGTTGAATAGATATAATATCAATACACACTTCAATTCAATACCTGTTCTGATTAATACTCAAATCAAAACACATAATCTGATTAATGTCAATCGACATACGGTATCACAATCCAATCTAAATCAATACCGAATCTGATCAATATCAACCAACTGATGTTTCGACGACATAACAATACTGTCTGGATAATCCCGTCAGTCCAAACATCACGGATATAATACCAGAACTCATAATCAATATCGATACCAGTCATAATCTCAATAACAATACATATCCGATATGAATTCTCAGTTAAATTGATTCCAAAAATCATAACAATTACAGAAACAGTCCGTTCCTTAATCTGACTTCGATTCTATGATGTCTAACATGACAAGAACATCATATATGGATCCTATTCAATTCTGACAATAGTTTAATTTCAAAACATGTCAAAACGTAGCAAAACTTACGTCCAGTCGTAGCCTACGTCGATAGGAATTCAATACTGAAGTCGGATTTGAAATCAAACGGACGGATTGTTCACAATCTCCGAATCTTCCCTCGGTTCCTTGTTCCTTCCCTTTTCTTATTTTTGCAGGAATGAATCGTGTATACATATATATATATATATATATATATATATCCATATATACACACGTAGCACCATTTAGGCCAAATGGCTTGTCCTTGTTCTGCATGATTGGCGCATATGCGCGCCCAAAATCCGCGCATATGCGCCGGAAGTGCTGTCCAGCTTCTGGACTACTCGCGCATATGCGCGCAAATCGTCGCGCTTATGCGCGAGACACACTGCCTCCCGCCTTCTCTCACTCGCGCATATGCGCGTTCATCTCGGCGCATATGCGCCCAGGGTTCAGGACCTCCCGCGCATGTGCGCGCTACACTCGCGCATGTGCGTGAACTGCTCTGGACTTGCTGTTGGATATTCACATGGCGCGCGCATATGCGCGCACACTTTCCGCGCATATGCGCGAGACCTTCGGTCACGCACACCTAGCCCTTCCAGTTCGATTTTCTTCCATCTTTCCCGGTCCGATCCGTTCCGTTTATAATCCTCTCAAGTAATAAATAAATCATTTCCGATTAATCTCCGATTACGGTAATTATACCCAAATCATTTCAGATTACGGTAATTAAATTCTGGGGCATTACAATTATGGTGGCTCAAAATCTCATTAATTCCTTAATTGTCACTTTGGTTTTCTAAAGAGTCATTTCCTGCATCATCAATATGCCTTAGTCCTTTAGCTCCTCCCTTAGCTCCTTCATGGGTTTACTCAAAGGTTATTTCTTGCATACTTAATTTGTCCAAATCTTTAGCTCAACTTATAGCTCCCTTTTGAGTCTTGTTAGGACAAAATTGGTTGAGCTTCTTCGAGCTGAGGGATCGAGTCCTTGAGCTGGGGTTGTACTCCTCCCGTGACAATACTTTGATGGACGCGATTACTTATATCTTGGCCTCCTGTTGAGTTAATCTCCGAGCTTTGAAGCTATTTCTTCGAGTTAAGTTAGCTGAAATCTAAGTTAATATTCAAGTTATCTAGTTGGAACGAAAATTTTAGAGCTTAGTTTGAGTTAAACTTCAAGTTCGTACTACTTACTTGATTCGCCTTGGAACATAAAATCCCGGGTTCTCACATCCCTCCCTCCTTGTTGAAAGTTTCATTCTCGAAACTTACAATAGCTTGATCTTTCGAATATATGAGGGTATTGTGATCGCATTTTCTCCACGAGTTCCCAAGTTGCCGCCCTTTCAGTGTGATTTGACCACTGTACCTTTACATAAGGTATTGTCCGGTTTCTCAACACTTGGTCTTCTGAGTCCACTATTCGGGTAGGGACTTCTTCGAATATAAGTTCTTCGTTGAGTTTTCCTTCAATCATTAGTGGTGTAACCTTGAGTACATGACTCGGGTCTGGAACATATTTCCTCAGCTGTGAGATGTGGAAAACATTGTGAATTCTGGACATACCAGGCGGAAAAGCTAGACGATAGGCTAAGGTTCCCACCTTTTCCAATATCTCGAACGGTCCCACATATCTTGGATTTAACTTTCCGGATTTACCGAATCGTACCACTCCTTTCATTGGAGAGACCTTGACATAAGCCTTTTCACTGATTTCTAATTCCAATGGTCTCCTCTTCAAATCGGCCCAGCTCTTTTGTTTTTCCTGAGCTGCCTTGAGTCTTTCCTTGATCATGGCTACTTTGTCAACGATTAATTGAACATGCTCTGGTCCGGTAACAGCTTTTTCTCCGACTTCGTCCCAATATAGAGGCGACCTACACTTTCTACAATACAAAGCTTCATACGGAGCCATCTCGATGCTACTTTTATAGCTATTGTTATAGGCGAATTCTATCAGGGGTAACTATTCACTCCAATTTCAAGAAAAATCCAGTGCACATGCCCTCAGCATATCCTCGAGGGTTTGAATTGTCCTTTCGGTTTGGCCATTAGTTTGA
Source organism: Primulina eburnea (assembly GCF_022965805.1). Taxonomy (NCBI): domain Eukaryota; kingdom Viridiplantae; phylum Streptophyta; class Magnoliopsida; order Lamiales; family Gesneriaceae; genus Primulina; species Primulina eburnea. The sequence goes on from NC_133116.1 coordinate 26,215,418, forward strand.
GGATGATAGGCCGTGATGAGAGTAACTTTGGTCCCCATAGCCTTTTGGAAACTTTTCCAAAATCTTGATACAAATCTTGGATCTCTGTCTGACAGTATACTTGTCGGGACTCCGTGTAGCCTCACTATGTTGTCCATATACAGGGTAGCGAGCTTATCCAGGTTGTAAGTCATCCGCACCGGTAAGAAATGTGCCGACTTAGTCAATCTGTCAACGATTACCCAGATTCCATCATGACCTTGTCTTGATTTCGGTAGCCCGACTACAAAGTCCATGGAGATATTATCCCACTTCCATGTTGGTATTTCCAATGGCTGTAAAAGTCCTCCAGGCCGTTGATGCTCTGCCTTGACTTGTTGACAGATTAGGCACTTGGAAATAAAGACAGCCACGTCTTTCTTCATTCCGTTCCACCAGTAATTACTTTTTTTTAAGTCTCTGTACATTTTAGTACTCCCTAGATGTACCGAAAATCTCGATTTATGTGCCTCAACCATTACCTCTTCTCGAATTCCATGGATGTTCGGCACAAACAATCGCCCTTTCATCCAGAGTATCCCATTTTCATCAATTTGAAATTCTGGAACTTTTCCTTCTTGGATTTGTTCCTTAATTTTAAGGATGGAGGTGTCTTGACTCTGCTTCAATTTGATGGTCTCTCGGAGACCTGGTTGCACTGATAGTGAAGATAAACTCACCTTCCCAGGGTTCCTTCGGCTCAACGCATCTGCTACCTTTTTTGCATTACCCGGATGGTAATTGATTGACAAATCATAGTCCTTGAGAAGTTCCATCCACCTTCTTTGCCTTATATTTAATTACTTTTGAGTGAAAATATACTTGAGGCTCTGGTGATCAGTAAAAACTTCGCATTTTACTCCATAAAGGTAGTGCCTCCAGATTTTGAGCGCAAATACTACTGCGGCTAACTCCAAGTTATGAGTGGGAAAATTCTGCTCATATGGTTTTAGTTGCCGTGAGGCATAAGCGATTACATGACCCTCTTGCATAAGCACACACCCTAATCCTTCCTTTGAAGCGTCACTGTATATAGTGAAATTTTTACCATCTTCAGGAAGAATTAATACTTGTGTGGATGCGAGTTTTGTCTTCAGGATCTCAAAACTTCTTTCACACACTTCATTCCAAATAAATTTCGAATTTTTCTGAGTAAGTTTGGTGAGTGGGATGGCTATTGAAGAAAATCCTTCCACAAATTTTCTATAGTAGCCAGCTAAACCCAAAAAACTCCTTACTTCAGTCATTGTCTTTGGTTGTGGCAAATCCTTGATTGCTTCCACATTCTTAGGGTCTGCTGACACCCCTAATTCAGAAATTATATGACTAAGAACGCTGTTGGGAACTTAATTCCGGTGTTTTGACAAAAGACTTACCAACTGAACTAAGCAACTGAACTGATCATCAACTGAACACGTCATTTGCTGAACTCAGTTAACTGATCTATACAACTGAAGTTCATTCTCGTCAACTGATTCTTTACCAGCTGATCTCTCAGCTGTACACGTCATCAGTTGAAAGCGACAACCGACAAATAGTACATATACCTGCAACTAGTAGTGGAACGCCGCATTACAGAATGAACAGTGTACGACTGCCAGAGTATATCGACGTGGCAATCAATGGTTAGAATATTCAAACATTCTTTAATGTTACCGTTGAGAGGAGAGCCTATAAATAGTCGAAGACAGCAACTGAAGAAACACCCGACTTTCAGTTATCTAATTTTACTTGCTGTCACGCTGCAAAAATATCTACTTGCATTCAGAAATCAAAGCTCACGCTTATCAGTTATATCAGTAGTATTCAAGACTACATTCTCGAGCTTAAATAGCACCTTGTAATCGTTGATAAATTTTCTAAGTTGTGCTAAGATCATATCCCTACTGAAACCTTTTTTAAATATAAGAGTTCAGTATCTTCTCGCGAATTTACGATCTGTAAAGTGTTGCATAATAAGAGTTTCAGTTTTGGCAAAGTGATAAGTCCAAACTGAAGTGGGTCAGTGCAGTGTTTTATATTTGATCAAAGTCTTTTAGTGAATATCCTATCTTCGTGATAGAAGGGGTGACGTAGGAGTTATTCAAGTCTCCGAACATCCAGAAACAAATTGTGATGTCATTACTTCAGTTGTCATTTTCAGTAAGATACTCTATCTTTCAGTCAGTTTATTTTCCGCAACTGTTTTATTCAGTTTAACTGATTGTTATTGACCGACGGGATATCTAGTTTCAGTTTGTAACAAAACTGAACTCATATTGTCTAAGAATATTTAAATTTGAGCAGTGTTTATTCAACCCCCCCTTCTAAACACTTTTTATTCGATTAACCGATCCTTTCAAGTGGTATTAGAGCGAGTTATATCCTATCAGAGATTAACTACACTCAAATTGTTCACTATGTCTTCATTCAAAAAGATTCCTATGTTTTCAAGAGAAGACTTTGACGATTGGAGGATCAGGATGCAGGCTCACCTAGCTGCACAAGATGATGATATGTGGTACGTTATAACTGACGGACCCATGAAGATTTTGAAAGTAAACACAGCTGTTGCCATTACTGATGGGGCACCTCATCGTATAGAAAAGCCCAGAGATGAGTGGACTACTGAGGACAAGAGGAAAGCAAATCTAGAAAATGTAGCAAAGGATATATTGTATAAAACACTGGACAAAGTAACATTCAGTAAAATCAAGATGTGCAAGACAACCAAAGAGATTTGGGAGAAGTTAATTCAGCTTTGCGAAGGGAACAAACAAACCAAAGAAAACAAACTTTCTATTGCTGTTCAGAAGTTTGACAAGATCAAGATGAGAGTTGGTGAAACGAAGCATGAATATGATGAAAGAAGCAGCTGCATCATCAATGAACTAAATGCACTTGGAAAAGTATACTCAAACAAAGAAGTTGCATTGAAGATAATCAGAGGTCTTCCCAAGGAGTGGGATGTGAAGACCATGGCAATGAGGGAATCCAAGGATCTAAACAAAGTTGAACTCCATGATCTATTTGTTGATTTTAAATCTTACGAGTTTGAACTACAAACTCGAGAAGGAGAACCATCTACTCCAGCAGCTACTACTGCCTTAACTGCTGTAAGAACAGAACCAACTGGTTCAGTTGAGAAAGCTGCTGATCAACTAAGCAATGATGCCATGTCATTGTTCATTAAGAAATTTGGAAGATTTATGAGGAAAAATCAAGGGAATTTTCAGAAGCACTATCAAAGAAACAACTCCAGAGAAGAGTCAAATGCATGCTACAACTGTGGCAAACCAGGTCATTATATTGCTGACTGTCCCAAGCCTAAGAAGGACAGTCAAGTTTCAACTGAAAGAAAGAAGAAAGTGTTTGAGCACAAGAGTAGATCTAAGGACGACAAGAAGCCTTACAGAAAGAAACATGAAGTACTCCTAGCTGAAGATAGCAAAGCCAAATGGGCAGAGAGTGACAACGAAGAGTCAGAACCAGAAACCTCTTACAGCTCTAGTGAAGATGAGGAAGAAGTAAAGTGCCTGATGGCTGATGACACAGAAGATCAATCAAGCAGTCAACAGGTATTTGACTTTAGCTCAACTGATTTCACAAGAGAAGAACTTATCTCGACTCTTCATGATATGGTTAATGAGTATCAAAAGCTTGCTTTATCTTTTGAAAAAGCCAGAGCAAAGCAAAATGATCCCAAATACGATAAAACAAAAACAGATGAATCAGTTGATATGTTGAGTCTGAAAAAGGAGATTGCTGAACTCAATACTGAAAGAAGCAAGGATAAATTAATGATTCAAAAGTTGTTGCTTGAAAATTCAAAGCAAACTGAGCTTATTCAGGCTTGGAACAAATCGTCTGATGCTTTAACTGATATACAGAATTCTCAGAAATCAGTTACTGATAAAACTTTTTTAGGAAATACAACCAAAAGTTGTGACTGATTTAGGAAATATAGCTCAAAAGTTGTGACTGACTCTCGAAGTCAGCAACCAAATATTTTCAGCAAAAATTACTCAAATGGCTACTCAAATTACTACAACTGTAAGCCGGTTCAGAAAAGATACTGGCTGAACAATCAGTTGAAAAAGGGCAAATCACATGTTGTATCTCCTGCACACCATACACCAAGCACACACAGACAGGGAAAGACCATCTGGAATACAGCAACTGTACGGTCAGTTAGACTGATCCAAGTCTTGATTCCTAAAGGACTAATCAACTTTGGACCCAAATAGAAAAAGGGTACCAGAATCTTATCTTGTGTGTTATTGTAGGTAACATGTACAAGCACTGAATCTATATGGTACTTGGATAGTGGATGTTCACGCCACATGACAGGAGATTCAAAATTATTATCTCAACTGGTTAAGTACACTGGACCAAACATCAGTTTTGGAGATAATTCTAAAGGTAAAACTATGGGTAAGGGTAAGCTTATCCATGGTAACTTCACCATTCATGGCGTATTATTCGTTGAGAATCTCAAGTATAATCTGATTAGCATCAGTCAGTTATGCGATAATGGATTCTCAGTTCAGTTTGACAAACATTCTTGTTCAGTCAAAAGCTCAACTGAAGAGATCATCCTAACTGGCAAAAGGTGTGAAAACACTTAAAAAGTCAGCTGGAATGATCAACCTTATGCACCGATATGATTTATTGCTTCAAAATCTTATAAAAACTGGTTGTGGCATAAGAGGTTAAACCACCTGAATTTCAAATCTATTGCTTATTTGAGTAACCACGATCTTGTTACTGGATTGCCCAAAATGGATTTTATCAAAGACAAAATTTGCTCAGCATGTCAGTTTGGTGAGCAAATCAAATCTTTTAAGAACAAGGGTCGTAAATCTTCTTCCCGATGCTTAGAGCTGTTACATATGGATCTATTTGGTCCAATACCAGTCATGAGCTTAGGGAGAATGAAATACACCTTGGTGGTTGTAGATGATTTTTCAAGATTCACTTGGATTATATTTCTCAAATCTAAAGACCAAACTGCTGCTCAACTGATAAGCTTTTCAAAAGATTATTAAATGAAAAATCAGTTGGAATTGATAGAATCAGATCCGACGAGGAACTGAATTTATCAATCAAATTCTTTCAAATTATTTAGAGAATACCGGAATCAAGTATGAGCTTTCAGCAGCTAGAACTCCTCAGCAAAATGGTGTGGCTGAAATAAGAAATCGGACCCTCAAAGAGGCTGCTAGAACAATGCTTGCTGATTCCAGTATCTCTCAAAGGTTTTGGGCAGAGGCAGTGAACACTGCGTGTTACACTCAAAACAGATTAATGATTAATAAGAATCATATGAAAACACCTTATGAGATCTGGCATGGAAGAAAAAGTGTGGTTTCCTACTTCATAATATTCGGCTGCAGATGTTTTATACTTGTCAATGGTAAAACTCATTTAAAAGCTTTTGATGCTAAATCTGCAGAAGGAATATTTCTTGGTTATTCTTCAGTGAGTAAAGCTTATTGAGTCTTCAACAAAAATACTTTAAATGTTGAGGAATCTATCCATGTTGTTTTTGATGAATCTGCACTAACTATTAAGCCAACTGATCAAGTTGAGCTAGCTGATAGATTTACAGATATAAGCTTGGATGATGATGATGAAGAAGATATCCATATCAATCAAAGCAACCTCCAAACACCTGAACAGGAGATCCACTCTGGCCTCACGAAGATCCTCCATCATACATACGTTATTCCCATCCAACTGGTAGTTATTTCTCTCAAGTTTATCATTTTTTTCTTTCAGTTGTTTTAATTTCTGACTCCTTTTCCTGAAGTTGTTTCTGAAGTTCATTTATAATGCTTTGAAAGTCCATGTTGGTTTCCTATAAGATAAAAACATTTAAGTAAGATACTCATCCATTTTTTAAATATGCAGTAAGATAATAGAAAGTTTCAAAATAGTTTGGTACACATAATATTTTCTTAGTCACAAGTTTACTACAATCAAGATAATTTATTATAATGCTAATCAAATCGAACATCTCTCCGCCGTCGCTCACTGGCACTGTTGTCTCCGGCCATCTCCATCGGTGCTACTTCCTCTTCCTCCATGTTCTCTATCACCAAATGTAGGTAGTTGTTCTGCTCTTGAAGCCTTTCCATGGTGCCGTGAAGCTTGGAAGTATACCTTTCTTTTTTTGGTGTTCAGCTTTTCCTGACGCTGACGAGCCCTAGTAGCACGTCCTTTTTCTGTTTCTACTCTCTCTAGCAATTCTGTGTTTAGCGAAGCCAGACCTGCAATGTGAGCTGAGTCGGTGGGTATCTGAAGGAGTTGGCTTTCAGCCAAGTCCAAATGGTGAGTAAGTCGCTGCACATCGGTCTCCATTATGTGCCTAATCTCACTAAGTTCCTGTTTTTCCAGTTTCTCCCTAGCCAGTTGTAATGCCCGAGAATTTGATTATCGTAATTTGCTATGAGATTAGTGAATTTGAATAGATATAATTATAAACGGGCCATTACGGGACCAGATTCGACAAAGCATATAAATTACACAAGTTTTGGGCAGAACCATTGGCGCCCGAGCGGTAGAAAATGACCGCCCGAGCGCCAATGTAGCATGTTCGGGCAGAAGATGTGGCGCCCGGGCAGTAGATTGTGACCGCCCGAGCGCCAAGGTGCATTACGGAAATGCTGGGACAGAAAGTGCCGCGCTCGAGCGGTACTTTCTTACCGCCCGAGCGCCGATAAAAAATTCACAAAAATAAGCCACGTTTCGTATTCATGCAACTGGATATATATATATATTTATATATATATATATATATATATATATATATATATCACTTAGAATCCCTCAGAAAACGAGGAAGAATCAAAGGAAAAGGTTTCAGAAATTTTCGAAGAAATCCTTACGCCTTTATATTTCAATCCGTCCGTCAGATTTTAAATCCGACTTCAGTATCGTGTTCCTATCGTCACAGGCTATAAGTGGACGTAAGTTTTACTATGTTTTGATATGTCTTGAAATTATGACGTTGAAGGAATCAGATATGATTCATATATGGTGTTTCTGACATATTAGACATCGTATAATTGAAATCGGATTGAAGAACGGATATCGTATAGAATTGTTATGATTTTTCAGCATGTTTATTGTTGAGTTATGCAGATTTTTGATAGTATGATGTTCTATGAGGTTGATTATGATTGTGGAAATTAGATATTGATATATGTTGAAAGTTGGATTGATCGGTATCAAGAAACTACGCCTTTATACCGTTAATTGTGTTTAGATGTACTAGTGATTGTAGAAGTGTTGAATTGGGTTAAGAATTAACAGAAGGTATATTGATCATTGCCATTTCAGATTCATTGTGCCTCACTTCGACACCGAGACCTCGACATTGATACAGGTTTAACAACGCAAGGTATAATACATGTTTTGTTTGGGAAGATATAACTCAGATCAGATATCATCTGAGTTTCCCAACCAAAATCACATACTAGATTTATCGTTTATCTTGAATTATGATTGTGATTTGTTTATAGAATTATCTTTTGAGATGTTTATGCATTGATTACAGATTGTTATGCATTGCATTAATATAGGGAGTCTCCGACCCTTGGATCTTCGTGATGCTCTTCCTCACGTTTGTTCCTGTTCATTATCTCTCTACGCCTCTGCTGTTGTCATCTCCTGCGTAAGGTTCTTTCAATCTCGGGATCGAATATCTCTAGTTCAAACTCTAGAGACCTCGGCATGCACAAGAGAAATACCTGCGAAGAAATCGAAAGTAACAAAAAATATAAAACAGATAATGCTAAAGTAAATAAGTGAAAATAAAATTGTAGATTAACAGTCCCCGGCAACGGCGCCAAAAGCTTGATCGCGCAAAACTTGCACTCTTAAACCCTTAATAAAACTATGTTTTATATGCTCAAAATTAATCGCAAGTGCATGATGTCAAGTTATAGTATAGTGTACGAGAGTATGAGTATCGTTCCACTGAAGACTGTATTTAAAAATTATTATTTTTAGTTATTGAACATTTAGCAACAAAATTGATTTGATTGTTTTAACACTGCTATTTTTGAACAAATATGCAAATAAAAAGATTCAATAATTAAATGATGAAAGATAATATCTAAAATGTTTGATTAAAATTCAATGAGAAATGGATTTGTTGGGAATATCGGTTCACCTACCCCTCGTTAATTAATTAATTTATTCGATAATGATCATGTGCTTCCGACAGGATTTCCTATTCAATTGAACACACTCTCTCGAGCTATGCCAAACTAATTCTACTCAATGAAGTAATTAAATATCTTTAATTATTTATCAAGAGTGAATCGCATTTCGATCTATGAAATACCCTAGTTTTCGACCCTTAGGACAATGACTATCGGCGCGTATCCAATTTCATATATCTATGCAAATTGTAGATCCACGGATTATACTACACGTTCCTATCACAAGTTATTCTCTCGAACTCACTCGCAATATAAAAACGTTGTTAAAGTTAGCTACGCTCTAACAACACGATAAAATAATAGTATAATCAAGAACAAATCAGAAATCGAGATGTAAATTAATTATATCAAAGTTTGGGGTAGGATCCTCTTAAATCCCAACAAATTATAAAGTTTAGCTACTAAAATTAATAGCGAAAATAAACAAAACTAAGTTCAAATGGTAAAAAAAAAATAAGAAATACTAGAGTTGAATTAATTTAATTAATCTAATTTAGTCCATAATAATGTATATGAAAATCACAATTTTCAAATACATTATTTGTTTGGCCAACTTTTAATTTAGGAACACTTCCTCAAATTAAAAGTTACATTCTCCTTATAGAAGTCATACTTCTAATTTTCATTTATGCTTATAAACTCCTTTATAAGCCGTTCAACACATTGAACTATTTTAACTTCTCAACGGGATCTAGAAAGTTAGCACTTGTGTGGCCCTCAATGGTTTATTGATACAACTAGCTGTGGGTTCACATCTCCATGTGATTCGGCACTAAACATGTCCTTATATGAGCATATCTCAATTGCTCCATTCTTACTTATCAACTCCTTGATAAAAAAAACGTCAGAACTCAAGTCTGATAGTACCCAACCAATCATGTTAAACGCCTAGCAGCATTGCTTACATGATTCCCAAGGTATAAAATGATAGTGTCTGCAAGAACCATTCAATTATGGTTAGCGTATAGTACGGTCCCTTCAACTCATGTATCCCGACCGATTCGACAACTATTGGTATATCGAGAGCTGTCAAAGAATCGATACTGTGTGTCATGTCTTAGTTGCATCGATGGTGTAATCTATGAAACCCCTTGCATAATTACCACCATACTCTGATCAGAGATTTCAAACTCCATACACATGAGATCACATAGGATATCCATACCCAAAGGTAAGCGGTGAATCCCCGACTACAATGCATCAAATCCTATATGTTTCGACAAAACACCCAACCTTGCCACCTGATGACCCCATGAGAGTCGGTAAACAATAAAGCCTCGTATCAAATCAAACCAGTATTTTTCATAAATAAAGTATTGTCTTACAATGACAATGAAATAAAATACATCAGAGTTGCGAAATGCGGAAAACTTAAACAAAAGGGATAACTTGATTCTTGCTCTTGATCATCGATCACCAACCCCAGAAAGCTTCCTGCTCCTTCTCATTTATTTGTTCTTCATTTTTATGTGAAATTGTAAGGGGGGTGAGTGTTTGGGTAACACTCAGCAAGTGGGGGTCGATTGATTCCAAGATACATATAGAACTTAGTTTTCTTAAAACGTTTCTTTAACAAACTTTCAAAACTTAACATCCTTAACTTAACATGACAGAAACGAATCGAATAAATGACAGAATTTATCAGATGATTCAGAGCAATTCAGAAACAGATCAAATCAAACGGACACATCACTGTTACTCATCTCATTTCCATGGTCAAATTGTCCCCAATATGTTAGTCCTCTAAGGCTACGTTTGGTTCGGGTGATTAGCCGGGATAGATTATTTTATCCCGGCTAATCACCTGTTTGGTTGGATTTTTATCAAATCAGAGGGCCCGTGATAATAGGAAGAAGCCCGCACTGTAGCTACAATTTGTTGGACAAATAATACTGATAATTTAGGTGTGATAACTTATCCCACTCTTAATACCTCCTATTTTTCCAATTGTACCCTTCTCCTAAATTCAAACTCACCACCACTTACCGCCACGACCGCCGCCGGCCGACCACCGACGGACCACCTACCGCGGCCGACCACCGGCCAACCGGTTAGCGACGGTTTGTAAAAAAATCCGTCGCTAATAGCGACAGTTTTTTCATAAATCGTCGCTAATAGCGACGGTTTGCAAGAAACTGTCGCCGATCTAAACAAGATCGGCGACGGTTTCTCAAAAACCGTTGCTATAAAAATCCGTCGCAAATAACGACGGTTTGTACAAATCTGTCGCTAATAGCGACAGTTTTTTCATAAACCGTCGCTGATAGCGACGGTTTGTAAGAAACTGTCGCCGATCTAAACAAGATCGGCGCCGGTTGCTCAAAAAAAGGGGAAGGGCAAATTGGTCTTTTCATCAAAAAATTCAAAATTATCCTACACTTAAAAATCGTACCAAACATAATATTATTTTACACCATATATTACAATCCTATCACAATCATTTTCTTTATCATTTACGTACTAATCATTAGTTTACTCTATCCTCCAACCAAACGTAGCCTAAGGGGTGAGGCCAGAACATGGATTTATACCCACCAATAGGGCCAGACAGAACATGGTTTTATACCCACCAATGGGGGCCAGACAGAACATGGTTTTATACCCACCAATGGGGGCTAGAACAAAACTACAATTCTCATCCCATTTCAAATTCGAATCGTAACAGTGCCACAAAATTCAGACTTATCAGACTAAACATATCAGAGTTCCAGACGGATACAGCGGAATCAAAGAATATCGAAGGACAGAAGAAAACATATAATCGATCGAAGTTTTAAACAACAAACTGAGATTTTCAAAAGAATGGACACGCAATCAATGCATGTCTTGTAATTTATATGCAAAATTTTAAATATACAAACAAAGTACATAACAAAAGCCCACTTACTTGATCTTCTATATGAAGCTCTTTCTTGAAATTTCGGCAGCACTTCGGCACGGAAAAACAAATCTGGAATGCACGAAAATCTGTCTTCCTTCTTCCTTGAATTCGGCCGAGATTTGTAGGGGTGAGGGGAACCGAAATTTGAGAGGTTGTTGAAAGGGGATCAGTTACGGTGACCGGAAGCGCAACGGAAGTTTAAAAATTTTAATTTTGATCAAGAAATTTCGGCCACCTAGTGAAAGTGTGTAGCAAATACAATAAAACACAAAATGACATTCATAGTATGTTAAGAAATGTACCTATCAATCACAAGGATTGATGTATGGCTCCAACTAAGGTGTAAACACCTTAGCTCTTCAATGGTAGAAACTATCTAAAAGCTCTCCTTGTTCTTGAATCTTTCCTTCAAATTAGGCACACCACCAACTAGCTAGAACCACTCTAATTTTGCACTAGAAAAATTAGAGCATTTTTCTTTGAGAAGTGCAGTGTTTCTTCAACAATTGAAGAACAAAAAAATTGGAGAGGATGAATAGTATTTTCGGCCACTATTCATGCTAGGAGAGAAGGAGAGACATTTATTTGGTTGTGGGAAAAGTTAAAGTAAAAATGTTGCATGCCAAGCTTTGGTTATACAAAAAGTTGTCTCCCAACCTTTCATCTCCCTTGCATGCCTTTCTATTTGGGCTTGTCACAATTACAAAGCCCATGGACTTTTATCTAAATTGTCTCAAACCCATTTGAGCCCAATTAGACTTTACTTGATTTTGCTCAAGCCCACTAGTTAAACAATTATTTCTAATTGGGCTCTACAAGGCCCAATGTTATTTAATTAATCCAACACTTGAATTAATTTAATTATTTGGACTCTACTAGGCCCTACTAGTGTTTAATTAATTCAACACTTGAATTAATTTAGTTTAGTCCATAATAATGTTTATGAAAATCACAATTTTCAAATACATTATTCACTTGGCCAAATTTTAATTTAGGAACACTTCCATTAATTAAAATTTATATTTCTTTCATAGAAGTCATACTTCTATTTTTCTTTACGCTTATAAACTCATTTATAAGCCGTTCAACACATTGAACTATTTCTCTTCTCAACGGGATCTAGAAAGCTAGTACTTGTGTGGCCCTCAATGGTTCATTGATACAACTAGCCGTGGGTTCACATCTCCATGTGATTCGGACTAAACATGTCCTTATATGAGCATACCCCAATTGCTCCATTCTTTTTTATCAACTCCTTGATAACAAGAACGTCATAACTCAAGTCTGATAGTACCCAACCAACCATGTTAAACGCCTAGCAGCATCGCTTACATGATTCCCTAGGTATCAAATGATAGTGCCTGCAAGAACCATTCAATTATGGTTAGCGTACAGTACGGTCCCTTCAACTCATATATCCCGACCGATTCAACAACCATTGGTGTATCGAGAGTTGTCAATGAATCGATACTATGTGTCATGTCGTAGTTGCATCGATGGTGTAATCTATGAAACCCCTTTCATAATTACAACCATACTCTGATCAGAGATTTCAACCTACATACACATGATAACACATAGGATATACATACCCGAAGGTAAGCGGTGAATCCCCGACTACAATGCATCGACTCCTATATGTTTCGATTGAACACCCAACCTTGCCACCTGATGACCCCATGAAAGTCGGTAAACAAGTCAAAGTGTAATTCTAGCAGATAGAGTCTCAATTTTGTCCCGGGTCATAAGGACTAATGGTGTACAACCATAAACTAGGACGTTTCCACTCGATAAGTGAGAACCACTTGGATAGTCTTTTTATGGAGGGTTGTTCAGTGCACTCTACCAGGAGCACCTATCTGCTTGCTCAGACATCACAATGTCCCCTACAAATGAAACATGGTACTCACATCGCAGATACTAGTCTCGAACTCTAGCGGCCTTTATCCTTCTTAGCGGCGGCTGAATCGACTAGGAACTGTTTATAATATACAGTATTCCAAATATGAGTTTCATGATACTCATCATATGAGCATCTCATATTCTTTCTACTATTTGTATATTCAAGGTCTTTATCTATGCAACTAGCATGGGTATACAGATAAAGATTTGCCAAAACAATAATTTCAAATATTATTAAAATAAAGATTGCTAATACATAGAGTTTCATTGTGAACACTCGGCCAACACTTGGCTCGACGGGCACCTACTCTAACAATCTCCCACTTGCACTAGAGCCAACTACCCATATGCTTCAAACCCATTGATTCGCGATGCATCTCGAATGATGGTCCAGGTAAAGGCTTAGCTAGTGGATCAACAACATTATCTGCGGAGCCGACTATGTCAAAAGACACTTCTTCCTCTTTCCACAATCTCTCCGAAGATGTGGTACTTTCTCAATACATGTTTGGACTTCTGATGAGACCTTGGCTCCTTTGCTTGAGCTAAAGCTCCCGTGTTGTCACACAACACCGGGAGAGGAGCAACACCATTAGGAATGACGTCCAACTCTTAGACGAAATTCCTTATCCAAACAGCCTCCCTTGCTGCATCTAATGCAGCAATGTATTCGGCCTCTGTGCTGGAATCCGTAGTATTGTCTTGCTTGGAACTCTTCCAAGAGACATCAGCACCATTGAGCATGAATACAAACCCAGAGGTTGACTTCGAGTCATCGATATCGTTTTGGAAGCTAGAGTCGGTATAGCCTTCCAACACTACAAGGAAAAAGTCAAACAACAACACACTTTTAACAACGGTTTTTGTTAAAACCGTTGTTAAAAAACTTTTAACAACGGTTTTTACGAAAACCGTTGTTAAAAGTGTGTTTCTTAAGAAAAAGACAACGGTTTTTATAAAACCGTTGTCTTTAGGGGCAAACCACAACGGTTTTGTAAAAACCGTTGTCTTTTGCGTAAAAAAGACAATGGTTTTTCGGGTCAAAGACAACGGTTTTAAAAAACGTTGTCTTTGAGTGTTTTTTAGGGTCAAAGACAACGGTTTACAGAACCGTTGTCTATTAGCGCTTTTTTTGGTATATTCGACAACGGTTTTCTAAAAAAATGCGTTTTGTGGCATATTTAGCGACGGTTGTTTCTTTAACCGTCGCTAATAATAGCGACAGTATAAAATAACTGTCGCAAAATAATAAATCGGCGACGGTTAAATTCAAACCGTCGCGATAAAAACTGTCGCATGTTTTAATTTTGCGACAGTTTAAGAATACTCGTCGCTAAATGTTGCAACGTTTTATTTAATCCGTCGCTACATCTAGCGACAAAAAAAATTAACCGTCGCCGATTTAAAATGTTGCGACGGTTTAAGTCAACACCGTCGCTAATTTCAAAAAATTCGTTCCCACCAATTCTTCCCGCCACTGTTTTTCATCACTCTCTATAAATACATACACATTTCATTCAATTTCTTCCACTTCACTTCACAACAATTAAAAGTTTTCTCACTTACTCGATTTTACAACTTCACAATACTTAAATTTTTTATTTCTTACATGATTTTACTTACCACTTCACAACACTTAATTTTTTTATCTTTTACACAATTTTTTTACCACATAAAAACAATTAAAATTTTTGTTTTTTAAACGATATTATTATTTCACGACACTTAAATATTTTATCTTTTATAAAATAATACCAATTTACAATACAGATTTATTAAATTATTAATTTTTTTTTATTTTTCCTAAAATATTAGCGACGGACTTATAAACCGTCGCTATTTAGCGACGTTGTTCCACATGAACACTGTCGCTATATTTAGCGACGGTTTATATAGGCATCCGTCACCACTATAGTTTGCGACGGTTTAATAATCCGTCGCTAATATAATTAGAGACGGTTTTTAAAACCGTCGCAAAATGTTTCTACGACGACGGTTTTTTATTTGCGACGGTTTTCAAAACCGTCGCAAATTGTAGCTACGACAACACTTATAAACCGTTGTCTTTGAGCGAACATTTAACAACACTGGCTTCAACAACAGTTTTAAAATGACTACGACAACGGATAAAATCCGTTGTCGTATAGCATTTTTCTTGTAGTGCAATTTCAGTTCTCCACCCCATAGACCAAAAACAATTTATTGGTCCTTCTCAACTACTTGAGGATGCCTTTCACAGCTTTCCAATGTGGAAGACCGGGGTTTGATTGATATCTACTCACTACACTTAGTGCGAAAGCCACGTCAGGACGTGTAGATATCATCTCATACATGATGCTATCAATCGCAGATGCATAAGGAATGCTTGTCATCGCCGCTATCTCTGCATCAGTCTTGGGAGACATAGACTTGGATAGGGACACGCCATGACACATTGGTAGATGTCCTCTCTTGGAGTCATCCATCGAGAACCGCTTCACGATGGTATCAATACATAGGAATACATTGCTACACATAGGATATCCATACCCGTAGGTAAGCGGTGAATCCCCGGGTACAATACATCGACTCCTATATGTTTTGCCGTAACACCCAACCTTGCCACCTGATGACCCCATAAGAGTCGGTAAACAAGTCAAAGTGAAACACTAGCACATAGAGTCTCAATGTTGTCCCGGGTCATAAGGACTAATGGTGTACAACCATAAACTAGGACTTTTCCACTCGATAAGTGAGAACCACTTGGAAAGTCCTTTATAGAGGGTTGTTCAGTGCACTCTACCAGGAGCACCTATCTGCATGCTCGGACATCACAATGTCCCCTACCAATGAAACATGGTACTCACATCGCAGATACTAGTCTCTAACTCGAGGGGCCTATATCCTTCTTAGTGGTGGCTGAATCGACTAGGAACCGTTTAGAATATACAGTATTACAAATATGAGTTTCATGATACTCATCATATGAGCATCTCATATTCTTTCTACTATATGTATATTCAAGGACTTTATCTATGCAACTCGCATGGGTATAAAGATAAAGATGCGCCAAATTAATAAATTCAAATATTATTAAAAATAAAGATCGTTTATACAAAGAGTTTCATCGTGAACAGTCGGCCAACACTTGGCTCGACGTGCACCTACTCTAACAATCTCCCACTTGCACTAGAGCCAACTACCCATATACTTCAGACCCATTGATTCGCGATGCTTCTCGAATGATGGTCCTGGTAAAGGCTTAGTTAGTGGATCAGCAACATTATCTGCGGAGCCGACTTTGTCAATCGTGACATCTCCTCTTTCCACGATCTCTCTGAGGATGTGGTACTTTCTCAATACGTGTTTGGACTTCTGATGAGACCTTGGCTCCTTCGCCTGAGCTATGGCTCCCGTGTTGTCGCACATCACCGGGATAGTAGCAACTCCATTTGGAATGACGCCCAACTCTTGGACGAAATTCCTAATCCAAACAGCCTCCTTTGCTGCAGCCGATGCAGCAATGTATTCTGCCTCAGTGGTGGAATCCGCAGTACTGTCTTGCTTGGAACTCTTCCAAGAGACAGCACCACCATTGAGCATGAATATGAATCCGGAGGTTGACTTCGAGTCATCAACATCGCTTTCGAAGCTAGAGTCGGTATAGCCTTCCAATTTCAGTTCTCCACCCCCATAGACCAAGAACAATTTATTGGTCCTTCTCAAATACTTGAGGATGTCTTTCACAGCTTTCCAGTGTGGTAGACCAGGGTTGGATTGATATCTACTCACTACACTTAGTGCAAATGCCACGTCAGGACGTGTAGATATCATCCCATACATGATGCTACCAATAGCCGAAGCATACGGAATTCGTGTCATCGCCGCTATCTCTGCATCAGTCTTGGGAGACATAGACTTGGATAGGGACACGCCATGACACATTGGTAGATGTCCTCTCTTGGACTCATCCATCGAGAACCGCTTCACGATGGTATCAATGTATGTGGACTGGGTGAGACCAAGCAATCTTTTTGATCTATCTCTATAGATCTGTATTCCCAATACAAAAGATGCTTCACCCAAGTCCTGCATCGAGAACTTACTTGCTAACCATATCTTTGTTGATTGCAACATTCCTACATCATTCCCAATGAGTAGAATGTCATCAACATAAAGAACCAGGAATGTCACAGCACTCCCACTGACCTTCTTATACACACAGGGTTCCTCAGGATTCTTAGTAAAACCAAACTCTTTGATTGTACTATCGAATCTGAGGTTCCAACTCCTAGATACCTGCTTAAGACCATAAATAGATCTTTGAAGTTTGCATACCATATGCTCACTTCCGATAGATGTAAACCCTTCAGGTTGAGACATGTAAATCTCTTCCTTGATATCCCCATTAAGGAAGGCAGTCTTGACATCCATCTGCCATATCTCATAGTCATACCATGCAGCTATGGCTAGCAAAATCGTAATGGACTTGAACATCACAACTGGAGAAAAGGTTTCCTCATAGTCAACACCTTGCCTTTGAGTATACCCTTTTGCTACCAATCGCGCCTTGAAGGTCAATACCTTCCCATCCGCCCCAAGTTTCCTCTTGTAAATCCATTTACACCCTATGGGAACAATTCCCTCAGGTGGATCCACGAGATTCCACACTTGGTTCGAATGCATGGAATTCATCTCAGATTCCATTGCATCAAGCCATTTGGATGAATCGGCATCAGATAACGCTTCCTTGAAGGTCCTTGGATCACATCCAAGGTTAGGCTCATCATGGCCCTCTTCAAGAAGCAGACCATACCTCATAGGTGGTCTCGAGACTCTCTCGGTTCTTCTAGGAGCTTGTATCTCCTCACTTGGCTTCTCGGGTGTGGGTTCTACAACTGTGGGTGTCTCTCGAACCTCTTCGAGTTCTATCATCTCGCCTTTTCTATCTAATAGAAATTCCTTTTCCAAAAAGGTTGCGTTCCTAGAAACAAACAGATTTGTTTCTTGGGGATGAAAGAAGTAATATCCAACTGAATTCCTTGGATATCCCACAAAGTAGCATAAAATGGATCGACTATCCAATTTATCTCCCACTGTCTGCTTCACATAAGCAGGACACCCCCATATTCTAAGATAAGAATATTTGGGAGGCTTACCCATCCATATCTCATATGGAGTCTTGTCAACTGCCTTTGTATGGACATTGTTCAACAACAGTGCCGCTGTTTCAAGCGCATATCCCCAAAAGGATGGCGGCAACTCCGTGAACCCCATCATAGACCGAACCATGTCCATCAAAGTTCGGTTACGACGCTCCGAAACACCATTCAACTGCGGTGTAGCGGGCGGAGTCCACTGCGAGAGAATCCCATTCTCCCTAAGATACTCTTGGAACTCGGCACTCAAGTACTCACCACCTCGATCCGATCGAAGTGTCTTGATGCTTCGTCCCAATTGCTTCTCTACTTCACTTCTGAATTCTTTGAACCGTTCAAAGGCTTCAGACTTGTATTTCATCAAATACACATACCCATACCTCGAAAAGTCATCGGTAAAGGTGATGAAGTAGGAATGTCCATGCTTAGTAGTGATGCTAAGCGGACCGCACACATCGGTATGGATCAAATCCAATAACCCTTTGGCTCGCTCCGCATGGCCCTTAAAGGGAATTTTGGTCATCTTTCCTTTTAGACAGGATACACAAGTCGTGAGAGCATTAATATCGGACATATCAAACATGCCAACTCCCACTAGCTTGTTCATCCTTCTTAGGGAAATATGACCTAATCGAGCATGCCATAATTGTGCCGAATTAAGAGTATCTTGTTTGCGCTTATTTGTTGTTGTTATCGTTTGGACATTGTTAAGTGGAATATCTTTTAATTTTAAGGTGTAGAGATTGTTTTCTAGTTCTCCGGTACCAACTAAACATTCATTCTTGTAAATATTGCAAACACCTTTGCCAAATAAACAAGAAAATCCATCAATATCAAGCATAGGAATGGAGATAATGTTTTTGATCAAGTCTGGTACGAACAAAACATTTCTCAAACACAACTTAAAATCATTGTTTAACATTAAACAAATATCTCCAACAGCTTTGACAGCAACTCTTGCCCCATTGCCCATCCTCAAGAAGGTCTCACCTTCCCTGAGCTTCCTACTTCTTTCCATCACCTGCTAATCATTACAGAGATGTGAGCCACAGCCGGTATCTAATACCCAAGAAGTAGAGTTAATGGAGATATTTACTTCAATGTAGAACATACCTTTGCCAGAACCCTTCTGGGCAAGATATTCCCTTCAGTTACGCCTCCAATGTCCAGGCTTCTTGCAGTAATGACAGATGTCAACTGTCTTCTCAGCCTTGGCTGGCGCGGCTGCCACTACGGGACTCGGAGTCTGCCTCTTCAAGGGCTCGCTCTTCTTGGGGCGCTTGAAAGAACGCTTCTTTCCCTTCCCAGGTGGACCGGTCTTCGTGCCAGATGAAGAGCCCACATAGAGAACCGGCTTCTCCTTTTTGATTGTGGACTCAAAGGTCACAAGCATGTTCACCAACTCTTCAAGGCTGGGCTCGAGCTTGTTCATATTGAAGTTCACGACAAAAGGATCGAAAGAGCTAGGCAGTGACAACAGCAACACATCCGTGGTCAACTCCGAAGGCAATACCAAATCCATGCCAACGAGCTTGTCCACGAGCCTAATCAACTTTAGGCCATGCTCATGGACCGAAGTCCCATCTCGCATGCGTAAAGTGATGAGCTCCTTTACTGTGGCATGCCTCAAAGGCCGAGTCTGCTCACCGAAGAGCTCCTTGAGGTGCATATGAATGTCAGCAGCATTCTTAGCATCCTCGAATCGCCTCTGCAACTCATCGTTCATCGAAGCCTGCATATAACACCTCGCCTTCAAGTCATGGTCGCACCAATCCTTGTAGGTCTGCAATTCCACAGGAGTGCAGCTGGTCGGAGCCTCAGCAGGGGGCGACTCAGTCAGTGTGTATGCAATTTTCTCCGAGTTTAGGACAATCTTTAGATTTCTTAGCCAAGTGATATAGTTAGGTCCGGTTAGAACGTGTTTTTCGAGAATAACGGAAAACGGGTTGCGAATTGATGACATTGTCAAAGATTTGTACTGAAAAGTAAAACAGATAAATGTTAATGACTATTTTAAAATATTTAATAAGATATAAAGTTTGGACTTTTACTTTATAAATTATCGCTCCCACTGTTTTGACATTTTCACTACCCTCTAGTGAAAACGGGAAACACTTTCCTCAGTAGGTACGTAAGGTCCAATTAGCGAATTGTGATCCCGAATAATATCGACCAATCACAATTCCTAAAAGGTAGTTTCCAATTGCATCGCCATGCAACCCTCTACGTATACTTTTGTCTTACGTTTGATTAGGACCCAATAATATGACGTCGTTCATCTTTAGGTGTCAAGCCTAACCCATCGATATTGAACCTTAATGGACGGTCGCCATGAGTTCCCTCAATAATATGAGCCGAAATCATGGGAGTTCCACGTAGTTCACATCACTATGTCAATGGATGTCACAGCTTTCCGGTACCCAAGGCTCCCCCAATAATATGAGCCGAGCCCCGAGTACGGGTAGCGTTCAACATGCACCCATTGTCGATGGAAGACAAGGAAATTATAAACAATTTTATAATTCCCCTTTTCGGACTTGATATTAATTTTGAATCTTATTCAAAATGAGGGTTTTTTAATTTTGAAAGGTCTCATCATTAATTTTGTTTTAAAAGCTCGCCATGTTTGATCGTATGTTTGCCGGATTCATGCAACTTTGTTATTATAATAAAAATAACGCACATACTCATTATTTATAACATATCATGCATATATTATAAATAGAAAAACAATACAAGGATGATCAATCGTCCCAAAACTAATGGCCCGTGTGAGCTAAACACGGGCCTAGGTCCAATCCTAGGGTAAATGCAAGGGATGCAATGCAACTAAATTATTACATTAGCATCCAATATTACATGTCTTCGATCTTCATAATCACCAAGGCCACCATCTTCCATTCTTGATCTTCCACTATTCTAATATTTACAATTAAATATCCATGGCACATAGGGATACATCTCATGGGGTGGGAAAGGGCCATAAACCAAGACCACTTTAAATTGATAATTATTACAATTATACAACACAAATATCCTAGCATACACCTAGCAAATTGGGCTTGGGCTTTGGATCATCCTTCATGCATAATATCACATATCATACACCATCAATTAATTATCACAATAATTAATTGATCCAATATTATATATCTTGATCCAATCACTAACCGCCACAATTATAAATTAAATTAACAAAGTATACAAACTCCTTTGTCTACTTTCAAATTAATTTATTTATAATCGAATTTCTTGTAAATCACAATTTACTATAAATAATTCAAGTCCAACTTCAATTATTTACTTTATGAGAAAATATATGCAACAATTGTAAATTTAAACTTAAGGGCCCAAAACTCATTTTCCACCAAAAATACTTTGGTCCATTTAAATTTCACAAAATATGTTGACCATCTAATGGCCCAACAACTCAAGGCCCATGACACTAAGATTGTCCAAAACACCTTTGGAAACCCTAGTCGTCATCGCCGTCGCCGGATTCCGGCCACAAAATTTTTTTTTTTATTTTAAAACTGAAACTTTCGGGTCGGGCTGCCCCATTTGCTGCCCGAAATTCTCGGGCAGCCCGAGATTTCACGGGCAGCAACAAGCTGCCCGAAAATATTTTTTTTTGTTTCAAAATTTTCGACCTTGATGATTTTTATGCACAAAAATTCTCAAGCGGTTAGAAATCGATCTCAACATAATATTATGCAAATATTACACAAAAACCGTAACCTTAGCTCGGATACCACTTGAAAGCGGACCGGTTACGGTGGCCGGAAACGCAACGGAAGTCAAAGTTTTTTAAATTTTCAAGCAAAATTTCGGCCACCTTGTTTTCTTGTGCAATATTTACATTTTAACACCAAAACATACATAGGGTGTTAGAAAGTTTATTACCTATCAACCTCACAAGGTTGATGATGGCACCAACTTAGTTGACTAGCAACTAAGCTCTTGAAATGGATGACAATCTACAAGCTCTCCTCCACTTTCAAAATTAGGCCCACCACTAGCAAGGTAAAACCCCTCTTGATTTGCACTAGGAAAATCAAGAGGATTTTCAATGAGAAGATTTTATTCTCCAAGAAAATGAAGAACAAAAAATGGAAGAAAAATGAGAGAGAATTGGGGGGGGGGGGGGGGGGGGGGGATTTCGGCCAAGTGAATGAGAGGAGTGAAGTCTTGGGTGTGTCAAAAGTTGTCTCTCAAAAGTTGCATGCTTTTTGAATTTTTTAATCAAAAGTAATACACACCTCTTCACCTCCCAAGCATGCAAACCTTAGCATGTCTCACATATATTATATGGTTTTTTAACACATTAAAAAACCATGGACTAAATTTTAATTATCTCAAACACATTTGAGATTAATTAAATACTACTTGAATTTATTCAAGTCCCACTAGTTAAATAATTATTTTAATTGAGCTCTACAAGACTCAATATTATTTAATTAATTCAACACTTGAATTAATTTAATTATTTAGACTCTACTAGGTCACTAGTGTTTTAATTAATTCAACACTTGAATTAATTTAATTTAGTCCACAATAATGTTTATGAAAATCACAATTTTCAACTACATTATTTACTTGGCCAAATTTTAATTTTAGGAACACTTCCATAAATTAAAATTTATATTTCTCTCTTAGAAGTCATACTTCTATTTTTCTTTACGCTTATAAACACATTTATAAGCCATTCAACACATTGAACTATTCTACTTCGCATCGGGATTTACAAAGCTAATACTTGTGTGACCCTCAATGGTTCATTGATACAACTAGCCGTGGGTTCACA
Source organism: Primulina eburnea (assembly GCF_022965805.1). Lineage (NCBI taxonomy): Eukaryota > Viridiplantae > Streptophyta > Magnoliopsida > Lamiales > Gesneriaceae > Primulina > Primulina eburnea. Next base: position 26,238,371 of record NC_133116.1, read on the forward strand.
TCTCCATGTGATTCGGACTAAACATGTCCTTATACGAGCATACCCAATTGCCCCATTCTTACTTATCAACTCCTTGATAGTAAGAACGTCAAAACTCAAGTCTGATAGTACCCAACCAATCACGTTAAATGCCTAGCAGCATCGCTTACGTGATTCCCTAGGTATCACATGATAGTGCCTGCAAGAACCAATCAATTATGGTTAGCGTACAGTACGGTCCCTTCAACTCATATATCCCGACCGATTCGACAACTATTGGTTTATCGAGAGTTGTCAATGAATCGATACTATGTGTCATGTTGTGGTTGCATCGATGGTGTAATCTATGAAACCCCTTTCATAATTACCACCATACTCTGATCAGAGATTTCAACCCACACATACATGAAAAACACATAGGATATCCATACCCGTAGGTAAGCGGTGAATCCCCGGGTACAATGCATCGACTCCTATATGTTTTGCCGTAACACCCAACCTTGCCACCTGATGACCCCATAAGAGTCGGTAAACAAGTCAAAGTGAAACGCTAGCACATAGAGTCTCAATGTTGTCCCGGGTCATAAGGACTAATGGTGTACAACCATAAACTAGGACTTTTCCACTCGATAAGTGAGAACCACTTGGAAAGTCCTTTATAGAGGGTTGTTCAGTGCACTCTACCAGGAACACCTATCTGCATGCTCGGACATCACAATGTCCCCTACCAATGAAACATGGTACTCACATCGCAGATACTAGTCTCTAACTCGAGCGGCCTATATCCTTCTTAGTGGCGGCTGAATCGACTAGGAACCGTTTAGAATATACAGTATTACAAATATGAGTTTCATGATACTCATCATATGAGCATCTCATATTCTTTCTACTATATGTATATTCAAGGACTTTATCTATGCAACTCGCATGGGTATAAAGATAAAGATGCGCCAAATTAATAAATTCAAATATTATTAAAAATAAAGATCGTTTATACAAAGAGTTTCATCGTGAACAGTCGGCCAACACTTGGCTCGACGTGCACCTACTCAAACAGATGTAAACCCTCCAGGTTTGAGACATGTAAATCTCTTCCTTAATATCCCAATTAAGAAAGGCTGTCTTGACATCCATCTGCCATATCTCATAGTCATATACCATGCAGCTATGGCTAGCAATATCCTTATAGACTTGAACATTGCAACTGGTGAAAAGGTTTCCTCAAAGTCAACTCCTTGTCTTTGAGTATATCCTTTTGCCACCAATCGCGCCTTGAAGGTCAATACGTTCCCATCCGCCCCATGTTTCCTCTTGTAAATCCATTTACACTATATGGGAACAATTCCCTCAGGTGGATCCACGAGATTCCACATTTGGTTCGAATGCATGGAACTCATCTCAGATTCCATTGCTTCAAGCCACTTGGATGAATCGTCATCAGATAATGCTTCCTTGAAGGTCCTTGGATCACATCCATGGTGAGGCTCATCATGCCCTCTTCAAGAAGCAGACCATACCTCATAGGTGGTCTCGAGACTCTCTCGGATCTTCTAGGAGCTTGTATCTCCTCTCTTGGCTTTTCGCGTGTGGGTTCTATAATTGTGGGTGTCTCTCGAACCTCTTCGAGTTCTATCTTCTCCCCTTTTCTATCCAATAGAAAATTCCTTTTTCAAAAAGGTTGCATTCCTAGAAACAAACACCTTTGTTTCTTTGGGATGATAGAAATAATATCCAACAAAATTCTTTCCCACAAAGAAACATAAAATGGATCGACTATCCAATTTATCTCCCACTACCTGCTTTACATAAGCAGGGCTCCCCATATTCTAAGATAAGAATATTTGGGAGGCTTACCCATCCATATCTCATATTGTGTCTGCCTTTGAATGGACATTTAATGGAATATCTTTCAATTTTAAGTTATAGAGATCGTTTTCAAGTTCACCAGTACCAATCAAACATTCATTCATGTAAATGTTGCAAACACCTTTGCAAAATAAACAAGAATATCCATTTTTATCATCATAGAAATGGAAACAATGTTTTTCACAAAATTAGGTACAAACAAAACATCTCATTAACTTAAAACTATTGTTCAACAATAAGTAAACATATTCAATAGCCTTGGCAGCAACTCTTGCTTCATTGCCCATCCTCTAGAAGGTCACACCTTCCTTAAGCTTCCTACTTCTTCCCATCACCTGTAACTCATTACAGAGATGTGAACCACAACCGGTATCTAATACCAAAGAAGTAGAGTTAATTGAAATGTTTACTTCAATTTAGAACATACCATTTCCAGAACTCTTCTGGGCAAGATATTCCCTGTAGTTACGCCTCCAATGTCCAGGCTTCTTGTAGTGATGACATTCATCACTAGTCTTGTCAGCTTTAACTGGTATGGCTGCCACAACGGGATTCGGAGATTGCCTCAACAAGGGCACGTTCTTCTTGGGACGTTGGAAAGAACGCTTCTTTCCCTTCCCATGTGGATCAATCTTCGTACCAGATGAAGAACCCACATAAAGAACCAACTTCTCTTTCTTGATGGTTGATTCAAACGTAACAAGCATATTCACCAACTCCTCAAGGGTCGGCTCCATCTTGTTCATGTTGAAGTTAACCACAAAAGGATCAAATGAGCTAGGCAATGATAACAGCAACACGTCGGTGGTCAACTCCGAAGGCAAGATAAGATCCATGCCAAGGAGCTTGTCCACGAGCCCAATCAACTTCAGGCCATGCTCATGGACCGAGGCCCCATCTAGCATGCGCAAAGTGATTAGCTCCTTGACGGTAGCATGCCTAAGAGGCCGTGTTTGCTCACCAAAGAGCTCCTTGAGATGCAAATGAATGTCAGCAGCACTCTTTGCATCCTCAAAACGCCTCTGCAGCTCATCATTCATAGAAGTCAGCATATAACACCTGGCTATCAAGTCATGGTCACACCATTCCTTGTAAGCCTGCAATTCCTCAGGAGTGCAGTCAGTCGGAGCCTCAACAGGGGGCGACTCATTCAGTGTATATGCTACCCTTTCCGAATTCAAGACGATTTTCAGGTTTCTTAGCCAAGTGAGGTAATTAGGTCCAGTTAATATGTGTTTGTCGAGTATTACGGATATCGGATTGCGAATCGAAGACATTTTCAATTTGTACTGAAAAGTAAAAACAGATAAATGTTGATGACTATTTTAAAATATTTAGTAAGATATGAAGTTTGGACTTTTACTTCATAAATATTTGCTCCCACTGTTTTGACATCTTTCACTACCCTCTAGTGAAAACGGGAAACTCCTTTCCTCAGTAGGTACGTAAGGTCCAATTAGCGAATTATGATCCCGAATAATAACAGCCAATCACAATTCCTAAAAGGTAGTTTCCAATTGCATCATAGTGCAACCCTCTACGTAAACTTTTGTCTCACGTTTGATTAGGACCCAATAATATGACGTCGTTCATCTTCACGTGTCAAGCCTTACACATCGATGTTGAACCTTAATGGACGGTCGCCATGAGTTCCCCCAATAATATGAGCCGAAATCATGGGAGTTCCACGTAGTTCACATCACCATGTCAATGGATGTCACAGCTTTCCGGCACCCAAAGCTCCCCCAATAATATGAGCCGAGCCCCGAGTACGGGTAGCGTTCATCATGCACCCATTGTCGATGGAAGACAAGGAAATTATAAACAAATTTATAATTCCTCTTTTCGGGCTTGATATTAATTTTGAATCTTATTCAAAATGAGGGTTTTTAATTTTGAAAGGTCTCATCATTAATTTTATTTAAAAGCTCGCCATGTTTGATTGTATGTTTGCCGGATTCATGCAACTTTGTTATTATCATAATAATAACGCACATACTCATTATTTATAACATATCATGCATATATTATAAACAGTAAACAAACAAGGATGATCAATCGCCCCAATACTAACGGACCGTGTGAGCTAAACACGGGCCTAGGTCCAATCCTAGGGAAATGCATGGGTTGCAAATGCAACTATTACATTAGCTTCCAATATTTACATGTCTTCGATTTTCATAATCATCATGGCCACCATCTTCCAATCTTGATCATCCACTATACTAATATTTACAAATAAATATCCATGGCAAATAGGGATACATCTCATGGGGGTGGGAACGGGCCATAAACCAAGCCCACTTTATAAATTGATAATTATTACAATCATTCAACACAAAATATCCTAGCATACACCTAGCAAATTGGGCTTGGGCTTTTGATCATCCTTCATGCATAATATCACATATCATACACCATCAATTAATTATCACAATAATTAATTGATCCAATATTATATATCTTGATCCAATCACTAACCGCCACAATTATAAACTAAATTAACAAAGTATACAAACACCTTTGTCTACTTTCCAATTAATTTATTTATAACCGAATTTCTTGTAAATCACCATTTACTAAAAATATTTAAAGTCCAACTTAAAATATTTATTTCATGAGAAAATGTTTGCAACTTTTGTAATTTAAAATTTAAGGGCCCAAAAATTCATTTTTCACCAAAAACGTTTTGGCCCATTTAAAATTCACAAATATGTTAGCTATCCAATGGCCCAACAACTCAAGGCCCATGACACTTGGATACTTCAAAACACCTTTTGAAAACCTTAGTCGTCATCGCCGTCGCCGGAGCTCCGTCGCCGGATTCCGGCCAACTTAACAAATATTTTTTTTTATTTAAAAAATGTTGGGGCTGTTCGGGCAGCCCCTTTGGCTGCCCTTGCTTCCCGTTTCGGGTGGCCCGTCGGGCAGCCCAAGCTGCCCGAAAGGTGCAGCAACTTGCTGCCCAAAATCCGCACCAATCCGGCCTTGAATTCGTTGCCAAATTTTGTTCTCATGCGGTTAGAAATCAATCTCAACATAATATCTTGTAATTGCTACACAAAATCGTAACCATAGCTCGGATACCACTTGAAAGGGGATCGGTTACAGTGAGCGGAAGCGCAACGGAAGTTTAAAAATTTTAATTTTCATCAAGAAATTTCGGCCACCTAGTGAAAGTGTGTAGCAAATACAATAAAACACAAAATGACATTCATAGTGTGTTAAGAAATGTACCTATCAATCACAAGGATTGATGTATGGCTCCAACTAAGGTGTAAACACCTTAGCTCTTCAATGGTAGAAACTATCTACAAGCTCTCCTTGTTCTTGAATCTTTCCTTCAAATTAGGCCCACCACCAACTAGCTAGAACCACTCTAATTTTGCACTAGAAATATTAGAGCATTTTTCTTTGAGAAGTGTAGTGTTTCTTCAACAATTGAAGAACAAAAAAATTGGAGAGGATGAATAGTATTTTCGGCCACTATTCATGCTAGGAGAGAAGGAGAGACATTTATTTGGATGTGGGAAAAGTTAAAGTAAAAAAGTTGCATGCCAAGCTTTGGTTATACAAAAAGTTGTCTCCCAACCTTTCATCTCCCTTGCATGCCTTTTTATTTGGGTTTGTAACAAGTACAAAGCCCATGGACTTTTATTTAAATTGTCTCAAACCCATTTGAGCCCAATTAGACTTTACTTGATTTTACTCAAGCCCACTAGTTAAATAATTATTTCCAATTGGGCTCTACAAGGCCCAATGCTATTTAATTAATCCAACACTTGAATTAATTTAATTATTTGGACTCTACTAGGCCCACTAGTGTTTAATTAATTCAACACTTGAATTAATTTAATTTAGTCCATAATAATGTTTATGAAAATCACAATTTTCAAATACATTATTCACTTGGCCAAATTTTAATTTAGGAACACTTCCATTAATTAAAATTTATATTTCTTTCATAGAAGTCATACTTCTATTTTTCTTTACCTTTATAAATTCATTTATAAGCCGTTCAACACATTGAACTATTTTCTCCTTTATAGAAGTCATATTTCTAATTTTCGTTACGCTTATAAACTACTTTATAAGCCGTTCAACACATTGAACTATTTCTCTTCTCAACGGGATCTAGAAAGCTAGTACTTGTGTGGCCCTCAATGGTTCATTGATACAACTAGCCGTGGGTTCACATCTCCATGTGATTCGGACTAAACATGTCCTTATATGAGCATACCCCAATTTCTCCATTCTTACTTATCAACTCCTTGATAACAAGAACGTCAGAACTCAAGTCTGATAGTACCCAACCAAACATGTTAAACGCCTAGCAGCATCGCTTACATGATTCCCTAGATATCAAATGATAGTGCCTGCAAGAACCATTCAATTATGGTTAGCGTACAGTACGGTCCCTTCAACTCATATATCCCGACCGATTCGACAACCATTGGTTTATCAAGAGTTGTCAATTAATCGATACTATGTGTCATGTCGTAGTTGCATCGATGGTGAAACCCCTTTCATAATTATAACCATACTCTGATCAGAGATTTCAACCTACATACACATGATAACACATAGGATATCCATACCCGAAGGTAAGCGGTGAATCCCCGACTACAATGCATCGACTCCTAGATGTTTCGACTGAACACCCAACCTTGCCACCTGATGACCCCATGAAAGTCGGTAAACAAGTCAAAGTGTAATTCTAGCACATAGAGTCTCAATGTTGTCTCGGGTCATAAGGACTAATGGTGTACAACCATAAACAAGGACGTTTCCACTCGATAAGTGAGAACCACTTGGATAGTCCTTTTATGGAGGGTTGTTCAGTGCACTCTACCAGGAGCACCTATCTGCATGCTCGCACATCACAATGTCCCCTACCAATGAAACATGGTACTCACATCGCAGATACTAGTCTCGAACTCTAGCGGCCTTTATCCTTCTTAGCGGCGGCTGAATCGACTAGGAACTGTTTAGAATATAAAGTATTCCAAATATGAGTTTCATGATACTCATCAAATGAGCATCTCATATTCTTTCTACTATTTTTATATTCAAGGTCTTTATCTATGCAACTAGCATGGGTATACAGATAAAGATTTTCCAAAACAATAATTTCAAATATTATTAAAATAAAGATTGCTAATACATAGAGTTTCATTGTGAACACTCGGCCAACACTTGGCTCGACGGGCACCTACTCTAACAGTTGCGTGGTGTGTTTCCTTTCAACCAAATGAGTGGTATTTATAGGCAAAAGAAAGACCTTCCACCTAGACACCTTGGTCGACCACTTGGGGTCCAAGAAAAGGTTTGAATGTGATCATTATGGTTGCTCAAAATCTCATGCATTCCTTAATTGTCACTTTGGTTTTCTAAAGGGTCATTTCCTGCATCATCAATATGTCTTAGTCCTTTAGCTCCTCCCTTAGCTCCTTCATGGGTTTACTCAAAGGTTATTTCTTGCATACTTAATTTGTCCAAACCTTTAGCTCAACTTATAGCTCCCTTTTGGGTCTTGTTAGGACAAACTTGGTTGAGCTTCTTCGAGATGAGGGATCGAGTCCTCGAGATGGGGTGTAACGTACCATAATTTTCATACTTAAAATTTGCGTAAAAATTAAAAATTTCTTGAATACAAAAATAAAAATCCATACGGTCGTCACTTATCGTTCATAAAAAGAATATTTGAAATCAAACATCACCATAAAATTTTTGCTAAAAAAAAAGCTTGCTCAAAACATCTCACATCGAAACATAAAATCAGATTGTTAATATTTTCATGCTTAAAATCTTAAAATAACATGGGCGGTCCTCGGGTCTAGCATCTGCTCAGTCCAAGCCTGCTCCTTGGTCGCCACCTCCTGTCTCCTCATAGACATCCTCACCTGCATTGATCAAGTCTAGTAAGTCTAAAGACTCAATACGTATAAACTGGAAGTAACGAGTACTACATAATAAAACCACATGCAACTTTAAAAAAGGACATACATACTTGAAGCTTGGCTTTGAAATGAACTTGAACTTGCATACATACAGAGACGTGCCTTATCTTGAAAGCTTTCATAAACATACTAAAATACTTGATCATACTTAAACATACACGACTTCATTTTGCATAGATGCATGTTTCAAAGCAAGTGACCCATACATAATAAACGCCTGATCAGACAAACCACAGTACTGGGGCTGACATGGACGTATCCACTGCCACATACATGAGATCCCCGTTCATGATTTAACTGGTTGGTTGGTCCCCGTTCATGATTTAACGCTTTCCAACCACGATCTAACCCGTTCATAATTTAACGGGGTGGAGAGGTCCTCGGCCACGTTCACCGACTTCCAAACCCATTCATAATTTGGTCACAAGAAATTTAGCATACCTCAAAAACTCAAAGTATTTTCTTTTTGCACGTCAACATGCTTACTTGGCGTTGAGGGATCCGTTGGACTTCGATCGGGGCCGCCGCTGCACATACTAACGTAATTACATGTACTTATATTTCATAGCTTAGACGTAGGTACTCGTGCTCACCACCGAAGTAATTAAATATCTTATGGCGTTCTAGATCTCTCGCGCCTTGACCTCATTAAATCATCGTACTAACCCCCGACATTGAACCCCGAACGATCTCTAAAAGATGTGTGCACATTTCCCAACAATAAAAGACATACACTTACTATTAAATCTTGAAAAGAAGCAGGAAAAAGATATTTGGACAAAAGGAGTGGCGCTCGGGCGGTGAAACTATACCGCTCGTGCGCCAGGGTCCGCGCTCGGGCGGTAAAAAACTTCCGCTCGAGCGCCGAGGTTACGGGGAAAAACATTCGGACAGAAAGAATGGCGCTCGGGCGGCAAAAAGTTACCGCTCGGGCGCCGAGTAAACTGGACTCCGCGACCCATAAACTTATACTCTCCAAATTTCGATTACACATGCCGTGATCAACGCCTCGGGACTCATCCTAGAACACTATGATCCATACTCGACACCATAGAATGTCTCAAACATCAACGCACCCTAAACTAGCAACAAATTCGTAAACTCAAATTTCGACATCAAAACACTTCCTGCGGCTTCTAGTGTATTCGAGTGCCTATCGACACTAAGCGACACATCAAATAACAACCCATCATCATACTAATCATACCTAGACGCAGCAACGATCACCTGTCGATTTGCAACGAAGCCTGCAACAATAAAATCTCGAGAACACATAAATACAAAATTTTCTGAAAACACAGTTTGAGCCGTCCCACGAAAAGCGTCATAACTCACTCAATTTTTATCCAAATATTTCGAATTTTATATCAAATTGAAGGTATCAAAAATTTCTACAATTTTGCACGTTGAAGGTTTTCTCAGATTCACGACCGAAAATTCGCAGTTTTAAGAAGAACAGTAAAAACGTGATTTTGATCTAAAAAGTTTCCTTCAAAATCGATCTAGTAAATTATCCGCTCAAACTATGAACATCATACATGAATTTTACGCATAAAATAACGCAACGCATAATATGACATGATCGACGCAACAAAAGAGAGATTATACGTGCCTTTTGATATTCAAAAATACCGTGACGACGATACCGAAGCGGAGATGACGTGAGGATTGATCTTGGAGGAAGGGGCGCTAAAAATCTTGAAGAAAACCAACGAAAACTCGCTAGGAAATATAGAGGGATGGGGCGGCTGCTTCTAGGAATAAGAACCCTAGTAATTCTCCTCTCAAAAGTAATAAAACTGAATGAAATAAGTGTGTGTGTGTGTGTGTGTGTGTTTTGATTGGTTCTAGGTGTGTGTAAAAGCGTGTGTGTGTGATTAGTAATTTAGGGAAAAATTGCTTAATTAAATAATAAATAAAACTATTTAAAATACTAACACTCTTTAAACTTTACTAAAATCCCTCAATTAAAATAATGCACAAAAAATGCTAATTTTAAAAGTTTTAAACTCTTAAATAACTAAACACATAAATAAGGCTGTAGAATGCTAAACTAAATAAACTATTTAAAATGCCCCTTCCTAGCTTTTAAAATAAAATACCGCATTTCAAATTGCCAAGAATCGTCCCCGATCTTTTCCTCGATCCCGCCTCGAATAATCGCCTGAAACATGAAACTCGAAAAACACTTTAACGTGCATCGCATAAAGATAATTAATTTAGAATAATGCTTTTAAATAATTCATGAACTACTACGACTCGTTTTAAAATTAAAGAAATGTTTTAATAATTAAATAAATGCATTTTCATATATTATTCATGGCTAAAACTCACTTAAAATTAATTAAATGATTTAATAATTAAACAAATGCATGGATTATACATGTACCGAATTTGGGCACTACCGTTCCTCCCCCACTTAAAAAAATTTCGTCCTCGAAATTAAATCTTACCGAACAACTCCGAGTAGCGAAGTCTCATATCTGTCTCTGACTCCCAGGTGGCCTCTTCCACTAATTGGTTTAGCCACTGGACTTTGACTAGCTTAGTCACCTTGTTCCGGAGTCTGCGCTCCTACCTGTCTAGAGTTTGAATCGGTCGTTCCTCATATGACAGGTCTGGAGCAAGCTGCAACGGCTCGTAACTCAGAATATGCGAAGGATTGGCTAGATACTTCCTCAGCATAGAATCATGGAACACATTGTGTACCCCGGCCAGATTCGGCGGAAGGGCTACACGGTAAGCTAATGTCCCAACTCTGTCCAAAACCTCGAACGGCCCAATAAACCTCGGACTCAACTTGCTCTCTTCCCAAATCTCATTACACCCTTAATAGGTGCTATCTTGACGAATACGTGATCACCAATGGCAAACTTGTGGGGACCCAGACGCTAATCATCTTCTTAATCGTCATTGGGACTAATTTAATCAATTAGAATAAACAGGGTCTAATTTTTTTTTTTAAATGTGGAAGGTAGTGGAATCATTCTATTATACAAACCAGTATAATAATACAAATCCTGTATAACATGCATCTAGTTCAAAACTAGGTTCAAATACTACAATCAAGTAATAAAACCTATCTATATCCAAGTCCGGAATCACCACTCTAATCTCGATCTTTCTTCACCTCTGTGACCCTGAACCTGTCCCACCTGTTGCCATGCACACATACAGACAAGACAACAGCCGGATAACTCCGGTGAGATATAAATATCCCAGTATAAACAATGTATCAATGCAATCATATAAAACATATATAAAAGCATAAACAATCATTAAAACATGTATCCAATCTTACTACATGAACCGATACAAATCTGTACCTAAATCTAGGACTCATTCTAGTCTAGGGATCCCGATCTAATTTAGACTTTGGCATGCTGTATCGAGTGTCTACAATAGACGTCGATCTACATCTAAGCTCATCGATACACCGTAAGTCTAGAGTCTTAGCGGTTCTGACAAAGACTCGGCGGTTCTGCACTAGCTAGGCTGATCTGCCCTAGACTCAAACTCTGGTTCTGATATCATTCAATAGACTAAACATATCAATCTGATAATCTGCAAATATCAATGCAATAAAATAAAGTATGTGATTTTGGGAAAATCAAGTCAAACCTAACTCGAGTTGTGTAATCCCGAATCAACATTTATTTATACCTTTCTTGCTGTCGTTCTGATACAATAGAAGTCTTGACTCAAAGTCTGTCACTGTTCAATCTGGCAATGACAATATCAATATATTGTATCAATATTCTAATCAAATCACTACATCTCTGTTTTATTAAATTCTGCGATACTGGTAATACCAAACCAGTATCTACTAATTCCAATAATTTACAATCAACCACCGTACAAATCTCACATCACATCTCAGTCAATTTAACTCTGAAATTCATAACAATTCCTTATGATATCCGTTTTTTAATCTGACTTCGATTCTATGATGTCTACTATGTCAAGAACACTATATATGAATCGTATCTGATTCTGGACATAGCATAATTTCAAATCTTAACAAAACGTAACAAAACTTACATCCTGTTGTAGCTGTCGTTGCTAGGAACACGATGCCGTAGTCGGATTTAAATTTGGACGGACGGATCGTTCGTAAACCAACTTCTGAATCAAAACTCAATTTTCTTCCTCTGAGCTTCGTTTCCTTTCTTTTTTTCTTTTTTGAATAACAAATTGTACATATATATATATATATATATATATATATATATATATACATCTCTTCATAAAACACGTCTCGCGCATATGCGCGACATCAACTGGCGCATATGCGCGAGACCCTAAGTCTCGACGCGTCTGTCTCACGGTGGCTCGCGCATATGCGCGGCCTTACTTGGCGCATATGCACGAGGCCATTGCTCAAATTTGCCAAGTCTCTGCCACCCTCGCGCATGTGCGCGAACCTCTCTGGACCTCTCGCGCATGTGCGCGCATATAGTCGCGCATGTGCGCCTATTGCTCTGTTAAGCACCATGGGTTTCTGCCCTACTCGCGCATATACGCGCCTACTCTTCGCGCATATGCGCGAGACCTTCGGCTCTCGTACCAATAACTTCACATGCAAACTTTTAATTCGTGTCTCAATTAGCCCTCTCATAATCATCTCGATTAAAAATTAATAATCGTAATTTAACACGACATAAAATCTTGGGCATTACATTTCTCCTCCCCTAAGATACGATTTCGTCCCCGAAATCTCAGGTAATCAATCGTATCAATAAGGAGTATATATACAAAAACTGTATAAGAAATTTACATTATCGAAATAACTCTGGGAACTCTTGTCTCATATCTGATTCAGTTTCCCAGGTTGCTTCTTCAGTGCCATGACGAGTCCATTGAACTTTTACAAGTGGAATGGTCTTCGTTTTGAGCTATTTTTCTTTACGATCAATAATCTGAATCGGTTTTTCAACATAGCTCTACGTCTCATCCAGTTCGGCCTCGTCTGGCTGAATAGCATGTGAAGCATCAGGAAGGTATTTCCTTAATAACGATACATGAAAGACATCATGTATCCCGGATAAGGTAAGGGGTAAGGCAAGTCGATAGGCACGATCTCCTATCTTCTCGAGGATCTCATAAGGCCCAATGTATCGTGGAGACAATTTCTCTTTCTTGCCAAATCTGACAACTCCTCTGAAAGGTGAAATCTTTAAAAATACTCGGTCTCCCACCTCAAATACCAACGGTCTACGTCGAACATTGGCATATTTGGCCTGTCTATCTTGCGCTGCCTTCATTTTCTTTCGAATTAACTTCACTTTCTCTGTCATATCTCTGATCATATCAGGTCCAATCTCAGGTACTTCAGAGATATAATCCCAATAGAGAAGGGATTGACACTTCTTTCCGTACAACGCTTCAAATGGTGCCATCTCAATGCTCGTCTGATAGTTGTTGTTGTACGAAAATTCACAAAGCGGCAATGCATCTTGCCAATTAGTACTAAAATCAAGCACTACTGCTCTCAGCATATCCTCCAGTGTCTGGATAGTCCTCTCTGAATGTCCGTCGATCTGTGGATGATACGCGGTACTCAAATGTAACTTCGTACCGAGAGCCTGCTGCAAACTCTGCCAGAAGTGCGAAGTAAATCGAGGATCACAGTCTGATACAATTGACTTCGGCACTCCGTGCAATCTGACCACCTCTCTGACATAGATCTCTGCCATCTGGTCAAATATGTACGTCATCTTGTACGGAATAAAACATGCGGATTTGGTCAGTCTGTCAATCACGACCCAAATCGCATCACAACCTCGGGAGGAACGCGGCAATTGCGTCACAAAATTCATGGAAATGTGATCCCATTTCCACTCAGGAATGGATAAATTCTGTAGTAATCCTCCTGGTTTCTTTCTTTCTACTTTCACCTGCTGGCAATTCAGACATTTGGAAACAAATTCAACAATGTCAGTCTTCATTTGTTTCCACCAGAATTGTCTTTTTAAATCATTATACATCTTTCTACCACCATGATGAATACTGAATCGACTGTTGTGCGCTTCTGATAATATTTGTCGTCTCAGAACATTCGGCACAACCAGACGATTATTCACATACAAGACATTATCACATACCTGATATTCCGATTGATGTCCTGTTCTGACCATTGATACTGATTTCTGTACATTCTGATCAACTTTCTGAGCTGCCTTGATTCTTAAAATCAGCTCTGGTTCTACTTGCACCGTATAAAGTCTCAATGGTTTATAATCTGTTTCAAATGCTAATCCAGACAAACAACAGTCTTCTATCAAATTTGAAACACCAATCGTCGACAAGGATAAAGAACATACATTTCGACTTAGTGCATCAGCTGCTGCATTAGACTTTCCTGGATAGTATTTGATTTCACAATCAAAGTCTTTAAGCAAATCCAGCCATCTTCGCTGTCTCATATTCAATTCAGATTGTGAAAACATATATTTTAACTCTTATGATCAGAATATATTTCAAACTTCTCCCCGTAGAGGTAATGTCGCCATATCTTTAATGCAAAGACAATGGCTGCCAATTCAAGGTCATGAATTGGATAACGGGTCTCATGTGGTTTAAGCTGTCTTGAGGCATAAGCAATAACATGCCCTCGTTGCATCAGAACACATCCCAACCCTCTGTGAGAAGCGTCGCAATAAACCACAAAATCACCAGTACCTGACGGAATAGTCAACACAGGGGCACTAGTCAATGTCTTCTTTAACTCCAGAAAACTGGTCTCACATTCTTCAGACCAAACAAATGGAGCATTATTTTGAGTCAGCTGAGTAATTGATTTAGTAATACTTGAGAAATCTTTAATGAAACAACGGTAATACCCCGCTAAACCCATGAAACTGCGAATTTCGGGCACTGACGTCGGTCTTGGCCAAGAAATCACGGCTTCCACTTTACTGGGATCTACTGATATCCCATCTCCGGATATAATATGACCCAAAAATACTACCTGTCTTAACCAAAACTCACATTTCGACAGTTTAGCATATAATTTCTCAGCCCTTAAAATTCGCAACAGAGTTCTTAAATGCTCAGCATGCTCACTCATATTCTTTGAATAAATCAAAATATCGTCGATGAAAATAATCACAAAATCGTCGAGATATTTCTGGAAGATACGATTCATCAATCCCATAAACACAGCTGGAGCATTCGTCAAACCAAATGGCATGACAATAAATTCATAATGGCCATACCTAGTTCTGAATGCTGTCTTTGAGATATCAGAATCTCTGACTCTCAGCTGATGATATCCTGATCTTAAATCAATCTTGGAATATACTGAAAAACCCTGCAACTGATCGAATAAATCATCAATACGAGGCAAATGATATTTATTCTTTATCGTTGCCTTGTTCAGTTGCCGATAGTCGATGCAGAGTCTCATCGAACCGTCTTTCTTTCTTACAAACAATACTGGAGCACCCCAAGGAGAAACAATCGGTCTGATGTACCCCTTGGCCAGTAAGTCTTCCAGCTGATTCTTCAATTCTTTCAATTCAACTGGTGCCATTCTGTACGGTGCTCTAGAAATCGGCACTGTACCTGGCATCAATTCAATGCTGAAGTCTATCTCTCTAACTGGAGGTAATCCCGAGATTTCATCTGGGAAGACGTCAGCAAACTCACGTACCACTGGCAGGTCTGCCAATGCTGGACTCGACTTCAGTAAATCTACTGAATATATAAGGAACCCCTCTGCGTCTTTCTGTAACAATCGAGTCATAGATAATACGGATATTAAAGGAATTCTCAATCTAGAACCTTTACCGTAAAATTTCCACTCTTCAGCCATATCTGGTCTGAATCTCACTATCTTGTGGAAACAATCAACTGTCGCTCTGTACTTGGTCAGCATATCAATACCGATAATACAATCGAAATCGGACAACCCAAGTACGATGCAATCTAATTCAATCTCATGCCCGTCATACTGTAGTACACAATGTTTTAAAGAATTTACGGATATCAAACATATCCCCAAAGGCGAAGAGACAAACACTACAGTAGCTAAAGACTCTACAGGCAATGCATGACTTAATGCAAATCGTTCAGAAATAAATGTGTGTGAAGCACCAATATCAATCAATACGTAAGCAGAGTAACCACATAAAGAACAGTTACCTGCCACAACGTCATCTGGTGCTTCCTGAGCCTGCTCATCTGTCAAAGCGAATACCCTAGCCTGCTGTCTAGGAGGCTGGCTAACAGTCTGGCTACCTCCTGGCCTCTGCTGTGACTGAGCTGGCGCTGGCTGGAATGTGTGAACCGCAGCTGCTCGTCTCTCAGTCTGTGCTGCTGATCCCGATGACTCGGTCCCCTGAGTTCTCTGCGAACTTCTTTGTGGACACACTTTAGCAATGTGTCCCGGCTGTTTACAAATGTTGCAACTACCAGTCACTCCCTGGAATTGCTCAGTTGCATGTCTTCCTCCGCAAGTCCTACAATAAACTCCAGTGTAACTCTGGCTCTGTCTGGACCCACCGGAGCTGGAAGAACTGCTATCAGATTTCTTGAATTGCTTTCCTCTGGCTTTCAAAAATTCCTTCTTCCCTCCACCGCTGCTGCCACCCTCAAATCTAGGAGGTGGTTGCTGTGGTCTCGGTGCTGGAGGCACAAATTAAGCCCCTTTCTGTCTCATCAGACCGGCTTCCGGTCCCTTAGCTCTGTTCAGGACGTCAGTAAAATTATTCGATCACCTTGTGTTCACCAATGTGAAAATATCAGGGTTCAGGCCATTGATGAACTGGTCAGCAGTAGCTTCCTCGCTGTCAGCCACATGTGGAGCAAATTTCAACAAGGAGGAGAACTTTGACACGTACTCTTCTATGTTCATCTGTCCCTGCTTTAAATTGGCAAACTCCGCCCCTTTTCCTTTCGATACGACACTGGAAAGAAACGTTGGTAGAATTCAGTTCTAAATATATTCCAGGTAATAGTCGTACCTCTATGCTCTCAGGCTCTCTTTCTCGTAATCCACCAGTCCTTTGTAACATCGTGTAACAGGTGTCCAATCAATTTCACTCTCCTCTCATCGGTATATTCCAAGGATTCGAACAGCATCTCTATATCATCAAGCCAACTCTCGCATTCCACAGTGTTCTCTGTTCCTTTCAAGGTTGGCGGATGAAATGATTGAAATCGTTTCAGTAATGTTTCCATTGGAGTCGGGGTGACATCCATTGGAGGATTTGATGTACCTCCATGTTCTTGTACTCGTCTCGGAGGCATATCTGATAATCAAATAGATTAGTAACAAATACCCCAATTCTGTTCCAATCCTCCTCTGATCATCTTACTGCTGATCTAGAATCGGTGTTGATCCAGTCTCAATAAAACATATTACTATATCTAATCAGATAAAGAAGTAATATGTATTAAAGTAGTAAGACATGCTAGCATTCAAAATCAGGAAAGAAAACCTCAATCTACCACGCTCACTAGCCTCTTCTATCTCAATCTAAAGGATCTATCGCTCTGATACCACCTGTTGTGGGGACCCGGTCGCTAATCATCTTCTTAATCGTCATTGGGACTAATTTAATAAATTAGAATAAACAGGGTCTAATATTTTTTTTTTAAATGCAGAAGGTAGTGGAATCAAGCTATTATACAAACCAGTATAATAATACAAATCCTGTATAACATGCATCTAGTTCAAAACTAGGTTCAACTACTACAATCAAGTAATAAAACCTATCTATATCCAAGTCCGGAATCACCACTCTAATCTCAATCTTTCTTCACCTCTGTGACCCTGAACATGTCCCACCTGTTGTCATGCACACATACAGACAAGACAACAGCCGGATAACTCCGGTGAGATATAAATATCCCAGTATAAACAATGTATCAATGCAATCATATAAAACATATATAAAAGTATAAACAATCATTAAAACATGTATCCAATCTTACTACATGAACCGATACAAATCTGTACCTAAATCTAGGACTCATTTCTAGTCTAGGGATCCCGATCTAATTTAGACTTTGGTATGCTGTATCGAGTGTCTAAAATAGACGTCGATCTACATCTAAGCTCATCGATACACCGTAAGTCTAGAGTCTTAGCGGTTCTGACAAAGACTCGGCGGTTCTGCACTAGCTAGGCTGATCTGCCCTAGACTCAAACTCTGGTTCTGCTATCATTCAATAGACTAAACATATCAATCTGATAATCTGCAAATATCAATGCAATAAAATAAAGTATGTGATTTTGAGAAACTCAAGTCAAACCTAACTCGAGTTGTGCAATCCCGAATCAACATTTATTTATACCTTTCTTGTTGTCGTTCTGATACAATAGAAGTCTTGACTCAAAGTCTGTCACTGTTCAATATGGCAATGACAATATCAATATACTATATCAATATTCTAATCAAATCACGACATCATTGTTTTATTAAATTCTGGCGGTACAACCGTATAATTCTGCGATACTGGTAATACCAAACCAGTATCTACTAATTCCAATAATTTACGATCAACCACCGTACAAATCTCACATCACATCTCAGTCAATTTAACTCTAAAATTCATAACAATTCCATATGATATCCGTTTCTTAATCTGACTTCGATTTTATGATGTCTACTATGTCAAGAACACTATATATGACTCGTATCTGATTCTGGACATAGCATAATTTCAAATCTTAACAAAACGTAACAAAAATTACGTCCTGTTTTAGCTGTCGTTGCTAAGAACACGGTGCGTACTCGGATTTAAATTTGGACGGACGGATCGTTCGTAAACCAACTTCTAAATCAAAACTCAATTTTCTTCCTCAGAGCTTCGTTTCCTTTCTTTTTTTCTCTTCTGAATAATGAATTGTACACACACACACACACATACACACACACACACACACACACACACACACACACACAAATATATATATATATATATATATATATATATATATATATATATATATATATATATATACGTTGCATGCTTAAGGCGAGGTGGCACATCTCTTCATAAAACACATCTCGCGCATATGCGCAACATCAACTGGCGCATATGCGCGAGACCCTAAGTCTCGGCGCGTCTATCTCACGGTGGCTCGCGCATATGCGCGCCCTTACTTGGCGCATATGCGCGAGGCCATTGCTCAAATTTGCCAAGTCTCTGCCACCCTCGTGCATGTGCGCGAACCTCTCTGGACCTCTCGCGCATGTGCGCGCATATAGTCGCGCATGTGCGCCTATTGTTCTGTTGCGCACCATGGGTTTCTGCCTTACTTGCGCATATGCGTGCCTACTCTTCGCGCATATGCGCGAGACCTTCGGCTCTCGTACCAATAGCTTCACATGCAAACTTTTAATTCGTGTCTCGATTAGCCCTCTCATAATCATCTCGATTAAAAATTAATAATCGTAATTTAACACGATATAAAATCTTGGGCATTACAAAACTCGAGATCCCTCCTTCTCTTATCAGCATAGCTCTTTTGGCGACTCTGGGCGGTCTTCATTCTGTTTCGAATCTTGACCACCACATCTGTAGTCAGCTGAACTATCTCCGAACCAAGTTCTGATCTTTCACCAACATCATCCCAATGAACTGGTGATCTGCACTTCCGTCCGTACAACGCCTCGTGGGGGGCCATACCTATAGATGCTTGGAAACTGTTGTTATAGGTAAACTCCACTAGAGGTAAATTTGATTCCCAAGTTCCCTGGAAATCGATCATACAGGCCCGCAATAAATCATCCAAAATCTGAATCACTCGCTCAGATTGGCCATCTGTCTGCGGGTGAAAAGCTGTACTGAAAAGCAACTTCGTCCCCATGGCTGCATGTAAGCTCTTCCAGAAGGACGACGTAAATCTCGGGTCCCTGTCGGACACAATCGAAACTGGAACCCATGTAAACGGACTATCTCCCTGATGAAAAGCTCCGCATACTGCGTCATGAAGAAAGTCGTCTTCACTGGCAAAAAGTGCGCTGACTTCGTGAGTCGATCCACGATAACCCAAATAGAATTAAATCCTCTGACTGACCTCGGTAATCCAACCACAAAATCCATGGTAACATTCTCCCATTTCCACTCTGGGATGGGGAGTGGCTTAACCCATCCTGTTGGCCTCTGATGCTCTGCCTTCACCTGCTGACAAGTGAGGCATTCAGACACAGACCTGTAGATGTCTCTCTTCATCCCTAGCCACCAATACAGAATATGTAGGTCTTTATATATCTTGGTACCTCCTGGGTGAATAGAATACGGAGATGCGTCTGCCTCTGTCAGAATATCCTCTCTGATCGAATCAACACTAGGCACCCACATTCTATCTCTGTACTTCACAATACCATCTGACACTGTGTACAATAGACTGCCCTTGGCTTCATCCTCCAGTCTCCATTTCTGCAACTGCTCATCTGAAGACTGACCAGCCCGGATACGGTCTAGCAGAGAAGACTGGACTGTCAGATTAGACAGACTTGGTGCTCTGCCCTTACGATAAACTTCCAAACCAAACCCCTGAATCTCAGACTGAAGAGGTCTCTGTACTGTTAACTGAGCTATGACTGCAACCTTTTTGCTCAAGTCATCTGCCACAACATTATCTTTTCTCGGATGGTAGCTAATCTCGCAATCATAGTCTTTCACCAGTTCCAACCACCGTCTCTTCCTCATGTTCAGCTCCTTCTGCGTGAAGAAATATTTTAGACTTTTGTGGTCAGTGAAAATCTGACACTTCTCGCCATAAAAGTAGTGTCTCCAAATCTTGAACGCAAAGACGACTGCGGCTAATTCAAGATCATGCGTCAGATAATTCTTCTCATGCACTTTCAATTGCCTGGAAGCATAAGCTATAACCCGACCCTGCTGCATCAACACTGCGCCTAACCCGAGTTTAGATGCATCGGTATACAACACAAAATCTCATTGCCCAGATGGCATGGATAGCACTGGCGCTGAAATAAGATCTTGTTTCAAAGTGTCGAAGCTCTTCTGGCATTCTTCACTCCACACGAATTTAGCATTTTTCTTGGTGAGTGAAGTGAGTGGCACTGCTATGGATGAAAATCCCTGAATGAAATTACGGTAGTAACCGGCTAGACCCAGAAAACTACGGATCTCCGATGCATTCTTCGGCTCAACCCATTCCTTAACGGCTGCTACCTTAACTGGATCCACTTCAATACCACTGCTAGACACTATATGACCCAAAAAAGCTACTTTCTGCAACCAAAACTCGCACTTACTGAACTTTGCAAATAACTTGCGACTCTGCAAAACCTGCAACACTGTCCTCAAATGCTGGCTATGCTCCTCATGGCTCTTTGAGTATATGAGAATATCGTCAATGAAAATTATGACGAATTGGTCTAAGTAAGGCTGGAATACTCGGTTCATGAGGTCCATGAAAATAGCTGGGGCGTTCGTCAATCCGAATGGCATTACTAAGAACTCATAACGCCCTATATCTGGTCCTGAAGGCTGTTTTGTGCACATCTGAATCTTTCACCTACAGCTGGTGATACCCTGACCAAAGATCTATCTTAGAGAACACTGTAGCTCCCTTCAACTTATCAAACAAGTCTTCGATCCTAGGAAGTGGGTACTTATTCTTGATCGTTACCTTGTTCACCTCACGGTAATCGATGCAGAGTCTCATGCTTCCATCCTTCTTTTTCGCAAAGAGTACTGGCACGCCCTACGGTGAGAAACTAGGGCGGATAAACTCCTTGTCGAGAAGCTCTTGAATCTGCTGCTTGAGTTCTAATGGAGCTAATCGATACGGTGCCTTAGATATTGGCACAGTTCTTGGAATAAGATCGATTGCAAACTCCATCTCTCTCTCTGGTGTAAGGCCTGTGACGTCATCAGGAAAGACGTCTGGGAATTCTCTGACTACTGACATCTCTGATAAAGACGGAGTGGGTATGTCAGGTGCAGAAATAATGCTGGCCAAGAAGGCCTGACACCCCTTAGAAATAAGTCTCCTAGCCTGCATGCAAGAGATCCTGCGAGGGAAACTTCTCCATCTGGCTAGCTCAAATATGAACTGATCCATGCCCGGCGGTCTAACCAATACTGACCTCTTCTGAAAATCAGTCAGAACTCTGTTCCTTGTCAGCCAGTCCATTCCTAAAATAATGTCGAACTCTGGCATCGGCAGTAGAATCAAATCCGCATATACTAGATGGCCCTGCAATTCCAGATCAATGTCTCTGATAACGCCAGTCGCTAACAGTTCTTCCCCGGATGGGACTGTCACCGAAAAATTTATATCTAGGTTAATGGACTTGATGTCCAGATGATTAGCAAAAGTCCTGAGATAAAAAAGTGAGTGGCTCCTGAATCTATCAGTGCCGTTGTGGCAAATCTCTTAATGAAAATATTCCCTGAGATGCATTAGCACAACAAACTAACTTATATCCCGAAAATTCTACCATAAACCTCATGCAACAAAAGACACCCACAATTCCAACTAAAACACTAGTATTCCCAATTAAAATTAGACATGCAAGGCAAAGAAATCAATATTGTACTGAATCAAATAAATTACCAGTCAAAAGGGTAGTGTCTGGATTCGCCTCTTGGGCATGCATGGTGAATACTCTCCCTTGAGTTGGCTGCTTCCAGTGTGGGCACTCTTTCAACATGTGGTCCGTAGCTCCACATTTAAAACATTTCCCGGATCCCCATAAGCACTGACCGGGATGCTGGCCATTGCATTTCTGACACACTGGGAAATTACCGAGCCTCTGAAGCGCCCCCTGCTGCTGGATAGGACCCTTGCCTTTCGGAGGTCCCTGATAGGGTTTCTTTCTCGGTTGCCTTTGGTAAGGTTTCTTGAACTGAGGCCTCTGATGTTGTTGCTATTGTGGTGGAGTCTGATAGGGTCTCTTGCCCTGCTTGTCTGCCTCAATGTCCCACTGGTCTTGAATAGTCGCCAAAGCCCTAGATACGGCGGCTGCATAAGAAGTGGGGCCAGCTACCCTCACATCACGGCGCAAGATTGGCCGCAATCCATCCATGAAATGTGTCAACTTTGCCTGGACATCATTCGAAATGAGGGGTACGAAGTAACGCCCTCTCTCAAACTTTCTGACAAATTCTGCCACGCTGCTGTCCTCCTGCCTCAGTGTCATAAATTCCCTGGTCAGGTGGGACCGTACTTCCTCAGTGAAGTACTTGGCGAAGAACACTTCCTTGAATCCAGTCCAAGACAAAGTCTGCATGTTCACTACCACTGATGCGCTCTCCCACCATAGTCTAGCATCCCCAGTCAACAAGAAGGTGGAACATCTAACTTGTCTGCATCAGTCAATTCTATAAAGTCGAATATTACCTCAATGGATTTGATCCATCCTTCAGCTATCATCGGGTCAGTGGTACCCGAGAACTCCTTTGGACTCATCCTCCTAAACCTCTCATACACTACTTCTGGTTAGGGCCTCGTCCCTACACCCGCTGCTGCAGCCTGGTTCCCCGCAAATTGCGCGAAGAACTGCGTCATACCTGCAAGCATCTGTGCCTGCATGTCTGGAGGTGGAGGTGGAGGTGGAGGTTGAGGAGCGTCTCTCCTCTCCTCTCGAGCTTCTCTATCCTCATCCCTTGCTTCACGGTCAACCACACGTCTAGGAGGCATACTGTTCCAATAATTTACCCAAAATGTAAACCCAATATGCATGAACATGATATAAATGACATAAGATGCACGTACTACAACTTGAAAATATGCACATGCTGAAATCAGAACTTAATGCTTACTACATAACATAAATTTGAAACTTTAAAACTTACAGACTTGAGGTGTGACTGTTAGAGTGGGTGCACGTCGAGCCAAGTGTTGGCCGAGTGTTCACAATGAAACTCTATGTATAAACAGTCTTTATTTTAATAATATTTGAATTTATCATTTTGGCACTTCTTTATCTGTATACCCATGCTAGTTGCATAGATAAAGCCTTTGAATATACAAATAGTAGAAAGAATAAAAGATGCTCATATGATGAGTATAATGAAACTCATATTTGTAATACTATATATTCTAAATGGTTCCTAGTCGATTCACCTGTCAATAAGAAAGATATAGGCCGCTCGAGTTCGAGACTAGTATCTGCGATGTGAGTACCAAGTTTAATTGGTAGGGGACATTGTGATGTCCGAGCATGCAGATAGGTGCTTTTGATAGAGTGCACTAAACAACCCTCCGTAAAGGACTTTCCAAGTGGTTCTCACTTATCGAGTGGAAATTCCTAGTTTATGGTTGTACACCAATAGTCCTTATGACCCGGGACAACATTGAGACTCTATGTGCTAGAATTACACTTTGACTTGTTTACCAACTCTCATGGGGTCATCAGGTGGCAAGGTTGGGTGTTCCGTCGAAACATATAGGAGTCGATGCATTGTAGTCGGGGATTCACCGCTTACCTTCGGGTATGGATATCCTATGTGTTCTCATGTGTATGTCGGTTGAAATCTCTAATCAGAGTATGGTGGTATTTATGCAAAGGGTTTCATAGATTACACCATCGATGCAACTAAGACATGACACATAGTATCGCTTCTTTGACAGCTCTCGATATACCAATAGTTGTCGAATCGGTCGGGATATATGAGTTGAAGGGACCCTACTATACGCTAACTGATGTGAATCTCGATACGAATAAATAGCAAACACGATTAAAACGCAATCGCACCCTCTTTTTAATTACGATAATAAGACTCATGTGTTTTCCCGATCTTTTGAATCAAGTAATTGATGTGTTATTCACCTCTAAACTATAAAAGTTTAGCAACAAATAAACACGAGGATAACAATCGAAATTTGATACGAACCTTCGAAGAACGACGCCTACGACAATCCGCACAAGCACGATCGACAAACTCCACAAAGTAATAAACTTTGATAAGTTTGATTTGATTTAACAAAGCTAAAGCCTTGAAAAGTTGAGAGAAAATTCTCACAAGTTTGATAAAACTCAAAATAATATGTGTATTGTGTGTAAAATTTCGTCCAATATGGTTTACATATCAAAAAGATTACTAGAATTTAGTTACCTAACAAAATAAAACTCTAAAGAAGGAAATAATTCGCGCAGAAAAACACTAGGCACGGATCCCGTGCAGACCTCCGTGTCTGGGTCCGTGTACACTCGGTAAATAGACTTCATTTGGAAACAAGGGACACGGACCCCGTGCTCACCTCCGTGTACGGGTCCGTGTAGACTCTGTCTTCGCCAATGTAATAGGGCATGGACCCCGTGCCTGGGTCCGTCGTCGGGTCCTGTGTAGATACTATCAATTGACACCTCAGGTTGTATAGAGCACGGACCCCGTGTGTAGGTCCGTGTACAGGTCCGTCCAGACTCGGCCAATGCTATCAGTACTTGAATACTATTCCTTTGGTCTTCTAACACACTCCCATGCGTCACGACTCCTTCATGCCTACTCATGACTCCTTGTAGTGCCTCCTTGAACTTCTTTAATCTACCCCTCGTGACTGGTCCCTCCGACAACTGCAAAGGGTCCCATGCTTTCCTTGGGGCTTGACGACCCGTGTTCGCATCATCCTCCCCTTCTTGAAAAGGATTTGTCCTCAAATCTTGCTCATCACCTACATCAAACAACGACAGATCACTAACATTAAATGTAAAACTTACGTTGTACTCACCTGGCAGATCGAGTTTGTAGGCGTTGTCATTGATCCTCTCAAGAAATTGGAATGGTCCATCGCCCCTAGGTAATAGCTTTGAGCGTCGCTTCTCCGGAAACCTCTCCTTCCTCAAGTGTAGCCACACCCAATCACCCTTCTCGAATACCACCTTCTTTTTCCCCTTGTTAGCTTGCTTGGCATATTGCTCATTCCGCTTCTCAATATTGGCTTTGGCCTTTTCATGCAACCCCCTAACAAATTCAGCCTTCTTTTTGCCATCCATGTGTAACCTTTCACTCACAGGTAAAGACATCAAATCCAACGGAGTCAAAGGATTAAAACCGTATACAATTTCAAATGGCGAATAGCTAGTAGTAGAATGCACACAACGATTATAAGCAAACTCAACAAATGGCAAGCAATTCTCCCAATTCTTTAAGTTCTTCTTAAGAATAGCACGTAATAAAATTCCTAACGTCCTATTGACTACCTCAGTTTGACCATCCGTTTGAGGATGACAGGTCGTATAAAATAGTAATTTAGTGCCAAGTTTAGCCCATAGTGTTTTCCAAAATTAACTTAAGAATTTAACATCACGGTCAGACACAATAGTCCTAGGCATGCCATGCAACCTAACGACTTCTCTAAAGAACAAATCCGCAATGTTAGATGCATCATCAGTTTTGTGACAAGCAATAAAATGAGCCATTTTAGAAAACCTATCCACTACAACAAATATCGAATCCCTCCCCTTCTTTGTCCTAGGCAACCTCAAAACAAAGTCCATAGAGATATCAACCCAAGGTTCACTCGGGACAGGAAGTGGTGTATATAATCCATGTGGTAGTGTCCTAGACTTAGCTTGTCTACAAGTTATGCACTTCTCACAAACACGCTCAACATCACGCTTCATGTGTGGCCAATAAAAATGTTCATGCAATGCACTCAAAGTTTTAGCCACCCCAAAGTGTCCCATCAAGCCACCCCCATGTGCTTCCCTAACAAGCAATTCACGAATTGATGATTTAGGAATGCACAATCTATCCTCTCTAAACAAGAAACCCTTATGCAAGTACAATTTATCATGTGGACCATGCATACAAGTTTCAAACACTTCTTTAAAGTCATCATCTAGCACATACAATTCTTTAACAAGCTCAAACCCCAAGATTTTAGATTCCAAAGTAGATAAAAGCACATACCTCCGTGATAGTGCGTCGGCCACTACGTTTTCCTTACCTTGCTTGTATTTGATCATGTAGGGGAATGTCTCTATTAACGCCACCCACTTAGCATGCCGCTTGTTCAGCTTTTGTTGCCCCTTGAGGTGCTTTAGAGACGCATGATCCGTATGAATCACAAACTCTTTAGGCCTCAAGTAGTGCTACCACGTCTCAAGAGTCCTCACAAGTGCATAGAACTCCTTGTCATACGTGGGATAGTTCAGCGCTGCCCCATTGAGCTTCTCACTAAAGTACGCCACCGGCCTTCCTCCTTGCATCAACACGCCACCAATACCTACACCTGAAGCATCACATTCAATTTCAAATGTATTAGAAAAATCAGGTAAAACAAGTAAAGGAGCATTAATCAATTTTTGCTTAATGAGATTAAAGGACTTCTCTTGCTCCTCGCCCCAATGGAATGGAACGTTCTTCTTGATCACCACCGTCATCGGTGCCGCCAATGTGCTAAAATCTTTGACAAACCTCCTATAGAAGCTTGCAAGACCATGAAAACTTCGAACTTGACCAACAGTAGTAGGCGTTGGCCAATCTCGAATAGCACTTACCTTGTCTTCATCAACTTGTATACCCTGTGAACTTACCACAAAACCAAGGAAGACAAGTTTTCTAGTACAAAAATCACATTTCTTCAAGTTAGCATACAAATTTTCAGCCCTTAATGTGATTAGCACAAGTTTCAAGTGGTTAACATACTCATCTAAGTTTTTGCTATATACTAGGATATCATCAAAATAGACCACAACAAATTTTCCTATGTGTGCACGCAAAACATGTTTCATTAACCTCATAAAGGTTCTAGGTGCATTAGTTAAGCCAAAAGGCATAACCATCCACTCATATAACCCATATTTAGTTTTAAAAGCAGTTTTCCACTCATCACCTTCTCTCATCCTAATTTGGTGATACCCACTTTTCAAGCCAATTTTGCTAAAAATTCAAGACCCATGCAATGCATCTAACATATCATCTAGTCTAGGTATGGGATGCCTATACTTAATGGTTATGTTATTGATTGCCCTACAATCTACACACATACGCCATGATCCATCTTTCTTAGGGACTAGTAAAACGGGCACCGCACAAGGTGACATGGACTCACACACAAACCCTTTATCTAATAGCTCACTTACCTGTCGTTGCAGCTCCTTAGTCTCCTCCGGATTGCTCCTATAAGCTGGACGGTTCGGCAAGGCACTCCCGGGCACCAAATCAATTTGGTGTTCAATCCCCCTCAATGGTGATAAGCCTTGAGGTAGCTCCTCTGGAAATACATCGTCAAACTCCTGCAATAGTGAAACAATAACGATCGGAAGGGATCCGGCTATATCACTTGTGTTAAGGAGGATCTCCTTGTAAAGAATTAACACAAGTGGTTCATGTGTGTGCAACAGTTGTTTCAACTCAGCTTTTTGGGCCATGTATGATTTCTTTTTGGCCTCTTTCCTCTCCTTTTCTTTTCCCTCATTTTCTTTCCTCTCTTTTTTTGTTTTTATGGCTATCTCACTCTTTTGATCATTCTTTTTTTCAGCCACTTCATTTTTGTTTTCCAAGGCCATCTCACTTTTCAATTCACTCCTTTTTTCGGCCTCATCTCTCTTTTTATTTTTCAATTGGTCCTCCAATACTTGCTTTGGGGACAAATGAAGCAATACAATGGATTCTTTCTTTAAAAAAAAGGAGTAACGATTTTTGAACCCATCATGAGTAACGTGCCTATCAAATTGCCATGGTCTACCCAACAAAATATGACAAGCATGCATGGGCACCACGTCGCACAAAACCTCATCCACATACTTCCCAATAGAAAAGGACACTAGAACTTGCCTATTTACTTTCACTTCCGCACAATCATTCAACCATTGAAGCCTATATGGTTGAGAGTGTTTTATTGTAGGCAATCCCAATTTTTCCACCATCTCAACACTAGCCACATTAGTGCAACTTCACCCATCTATGATTACATTGCAAACCCTACCATTCACAAAACACCTAGTGTGGAACAAATTCTCCTTTGGCTAGCCTCCTCATCCTTGACTTCGGCACTCATGATTCGCCCTGTCACTAGCGCTTCTCTATAACTGCTCCATATCCCTCATCGGGATCCTCCAACGCAGGAATATCATCATCACTACCCTCTCCATCTCCCTCACTTTGAGATTCATACTCACCATAATCATTCAAAATCATCACCCTTTTATTAGGACATTCACTGGAAATATGTCCTAATCCTTGACACCTAAAACATCTAACATCTCTAGATCGAGTGAGAGGAGTTTCAGATTTACATTGGACTCCTTGCTTATGCGCCTCTTGTTTGGTCTCAAATTTGGGCTTGGTCACCACCTTGTTCTCCTAACGCTTCCCCACATTTGATCTCCAAGAAGATGATGCACCCCCAGTTTGACTGGTACGGCCAACCCCACACCTTTTGAGTTGTTGCTCCACCTTTATGGCCATTTGCACCATCTCGTCTAGATCAAAGTAGTGCCGAAGCTCCACTTGATCTTGAATTTCCCTGTTCAAACCACAAAGAAAACGTGCCATGGTCGCCTCACTATCCTCCTCAATATTTGCCCTAATCATGACTACTTCCATCTCCTTATAGTAGTCCTCAACACTTTTAGCTCCTTGCCTCAAAGTTTGTAGCCTCTTAAACATCTCTCTATAATAGTGATTGGGCACAAACGTTTTTCTCATGACCCTTTTCATCTCATCCCAAGACTCAATGGGTCTCTCATTATACCTCCTTCTAGTTGTCACTAATTGATCCCACCAAATGAGAGCATAGTCTAAGAATTCAACCACCGCCAACCTCACCTTCTTTTGTTCGGAGTAGTGGTGACATTCAAATACGAACTCTACCCTCTTTTCCCACTCTAGGTATGCCTCCGGGTCAGAGTTCCCATCGAACGATGAAATTTTCATCTTAATGCTACCCATGTGACCATCTTCCCTAGTCTCCTCATATCTACCCCGCATGGCTTCCCTTTTTCCTCTCCCAAATCCTCTACCTCTTCCATTCCTACACCAATTCTCATTTTGACTCTCATCGCCTCCTCCCAGATCATATTCCTCATCATCTCTACCCAAATCCCTAGGCTTAGATTTACCCCCACTAACACTAACCTCAAGTTTACCCAACCTCTCATGCAACGACTCCATTTGGGTCATCATCATCCTAATAAAATCCCCAAACAACGCATCTATTTGGACCTTGGACAACCCCGAATTCGAACTATCTCCTACCTCCCTCTCCATTTAATTTCAAAGTTGTACCTGCAAGAAAACGTTAGTATAAAACAAATGATCCTCACCCAAATGCTCACGGTCACTCCAAAGAAATTCACTCGTCTCTCCTCTCTTATTTTTTTTTTTGCTCACAACAAACTCACTAGTCACTCCAAAGAAATAACACTCACACTCAAGTAATGTCACTCAAATTTGAGGGTTCTCTCAAGAGCGCCAGGCTTTGTATTTTGAGTAAATCGAACAATCAAGTTTCAACTCGTGACAAATGCGACCGACTCACTTGGACTGTGTAGACAAGAAATTCGAATATAATATATATATATATATTTTTTGACTGTGAGAGACACTTAAATATGACTCTCTAAAGAAAATAGAACAAGATATCAAAAAGAAATAATGGTGAATTTTCGGAATTTTTGTACTCTTTTTTTTTGGCTTGAGTACTACTCGAAAATCCCAAAAAAATTAAGAGCAAAAATTTTCGAGAATCACAGATTCACGAAAAAAATAAACGAAGAACGATAGATTGACACAGATCTGACAAGGATTGAAGAAATATCACAGATCTAAAATTTAATAACAAGATACTTACTTGAATTCAATAAACCCAAAGCTCTGATACCAAATGATGTGAATCTCGATACGAATAAATAGCAAACACGATTAAAACTCAATCGCTGTGGGGACCCGGGCTCTAATTCTTTTTCTTGGGATTAAATGGATCATTAATATAAAATGTGGGTCAAATTTTCGCTTTTTAACATTCAATCAAATGTTACTAACTAGGCATAAAACATGTCTCTATTTTATTACATTAGCATAATATACAAATATAAAATACAAGTCTTGTTCTTACAACTAGTGTCCAGTATCATCTATAAACAACGGTAGTACAAGTCTAGCCAAAAGAACCACTAGTCCTCTGCTGCGCCCGAGATCACCACGCTATGTCCATCGCTCATCTCTGTCGTGACCCAGATCCTGCCCCACCTGTTGTTATGCACACATACAGACATAACAACAGCCGGAAAACCGGTGAGAACAAATCCCAGTATAAACATGTAACATGCATATAAACAATCTAAACATGAAACATGCTAATATGAATGTCATTCATATAAAATCATGCAAGGTGAATCTAATCATGTCTAGACTCGACTCGACTAGAACTCTAGGGATCCCGTTGTGAATAAGACGTCACTGGCTGTCACCTACCCTACCAATCGAGGTGCTGTACGTCTTATTCCTAGACTTCGGCCTGATCTGTATCCGCGTCTACAATAGGGGTGGTGATCTTCCCCTAAGCTGAGATATCGCCGAACATCTAGTAGTCTGCCTGATATCCAGACTGCCCTATCTTAATGCATGAATACAAAATCTGTAAACAAGCATAATGCAATGCTACACGATCTGTAAACAAAGCATAGCAAGATCTGAATACAAATTCTATAAACAAATCTATAACAATCATAATCATATCAAGGTATGAACAATAAAACAAGTATGTGATTTTGGTTGGGAAACTCAAATGTGATCTCATTTGAGTCGTGATTCCCCAAACAAAACATGTACTATACCTTTCGTCGTAGAATCGCTGTCACGATCGCCAATACGAATCTGAAATGGAAATGTTGATATAAAATCTATCAATTCCTAATCTAATCAACACATATCCAAGTCACTACGTGATCTCAAAACAATCTGACGGCATAACGACGTAATTCTCGATACCGGTCAATCAATTCTCAACATATACCAACATAGACCAATATCCCATCTCAAGAATCAATAATCGATCTCATAAATACATTATACTCTCCCAAATCTGTACATAACTCAAGTTATATAACTAAAATTCTATTACAATAGCATATGACATCCGTTTTTCACTCCGGTTTCGATTCTACAATCCTCAACTTAACAAGAACACATAATCTAGTGTAATTCATAATTTCCCCAATCCATATATTTCAAAACATGCTGGAATCAAGGAAAACTTACATTACTTTGTAGCTAATACGGAGGGGAGTTCAAAACCGAAATCGGATTAAAGTTTGGATGGATAAATCTTGCACAAACTCAATTATGAGATGAAAGAAAGATTGAAGCTTTTCCCTTGGAAATCTCTCGGTTATCAGCTGAATAAGAGGGCAATTGAAAATCTCCTATATATATCTTGCATGATTTAGGACAAATGGCTTGTTCTTTGATGTACACGTCTCGCGCATATGCGCGACATCACCCGCGCATATGCGCGAGACCTACTGGTCTCGGCCATGCAGAATTTAACACTTCGCGCATATGCGCCACTAAACTCGCGCATATGCGCCACAGCTACTGGAGGCGTCGCGCATATGCGCCACTTCATGCCGCGCATATGCGCCAATATTTCTGGACGCTCCGCGCATATGCGCCACTACTCTCGCGCATATGCGCCAATGCTACTGGCCTACTCGCGCATGTGCGCCCATTTCTTCGCGCATGTGCGCCATAGCTTCGACCTTACTTATTCTTTTGACTATCTTTCACATCTTTATTATACATTTCCCTTTCTTTTCTAGTCCAATAAAATACACCTACAATCATCTTAATTATCAACAAATCCCTCTGATTATGATAACTAAATCTTCGAGCCTTACATTTCTCCCCCTCTAAGAAATGATTTCGTCCTCGAAATTGTAGATGATCAATTTAAGTACATACAAAATGCAATACAATCACAATTGAAATAACTACTTACATCATGTAAATAACTCGGGATGCTTCTGTCGCATGTCTGTTTCTGTTTCCCAAGTTGCTTCCTCAACGCCATGACGACTCCACTGAACTTTCACTAGAGGAATATTCTTCGTTCTGAGCTTCTTTTCTTTCCGATCAAGAATCTGTATCGGTTGTTCCACATAGCTCAATGTCTGATCAAATTCAGCTTCGTCAGGTTGAATGACATGAGAAATGTCTGGCATATATTTTCGCAACATCGATACATGAAAAACGTCATGTATCCCAGATAGAGAAGGAGGAAGTGCAAGTCGATAAGCTCGATCGCCAATCTTTTCAAGAATCTCGTAAGGACCAATGTATCGAGGAGATAATTTCCCGCGTTCGCCAAATCGAACAACGCCTCTAAACGGAGAAATTTTTAAGAATACTCTATCTCCCGCCTCAAATACTAACGGTCTACGTCTGATATTGGCATACTTTGCTTGTCGATCTTGTGCTGTCTTCATCCTCTTCTGAATGAGTTTCACCTTCTCTGTCATGTCACGAATCATATATGGCCCAAGTTCTGGTACCTCTGAAACGTCATCCCAGTATAGCGGAGATCTGCACTTCTTGCCATACAAAGCTTCAAACGGTGCCATCTCGATACTCGTCTGATAGCTATTATTGTAAGAGAATTCGCAAAGAGGTAGATAATCTTGCCAACCAATGCCAAAATCTAGCACGACGGCTCTCAACATATCCTCTAATGTCTGGATAGTCCGTTCTGACTGTCCGTCTGTCTGAGGATGGTAAGCAGTACTCAGGTGTAATGTCGTACCTAAGGCCTGTTGTAAACTGTGCCAGAAGTGTGAAGTGAATCGTGGATCACGATCTGATACGATAGACTTCGGCACTCCATGCAATCTGACTACCTCTCGAATATAAATCTCCGCCATCTGATCTTGTCTATACGTCATTCTGTACGGAATGAAACAAGCAGATTTGGTCAATCTGTCAATAATGACCCAAATCGCGTCACAGCCTTTCGATGATCGAGGTAACTTCGTCACAAAATCCATGGAAATGTGGTCCCATTTCCATTCTGGAATAGATAAACTCTGAAGCAATCCACCAGGCTTCTTCCTCTCAGCTTTCACCTGTTGGCAGTTCAAACACTTAGACACAAATTCGGCAATGTCTGACTTC